>NC_060912.1:6688657-6843657 GCF_014805685.1 Silurus meridionalis | reverse complement strand
GTTCGGCTACAAGCGCGTTATTGAGCTACTGACTGCTGCGATGTGCAGTTACATGAGGAAATCCTGAGAGCTTAGGCACATTTCTCCCATAACAACTATTCACAGCTCGAGCGAAAGAGTGGGACAACACTAGACAGGCCACGCTCTAATCGGCTCTGTGGGAAGGAGTTGTGTCATGCTGTTACGGGCAAATGCTGCTCACACCAGACACTAATGCGGGAGTTCTGATTTACAACCCACCGTTTTGTCGTATATCAAAAAGAGATCCGCATCCCGTTTAAATCAACTAATTGATACTAATACATTGTTTGACAATTTATGTATGAAATAATTGGGCTTCGGTGTTTCATTCATTATACAGTAAGATCTATCAATATTTAAACCACGGCAAGATTCATGAATATAATCGCATTTGAGTGAATTCGCATCCAATTTCGATGTAGGGATTAAAGCGCGATATTAGAGCTCATTTGAGGCATTTGAATGTGGAAATCTGTTGCTGTTTATTCTCAGTAAATATGACGTCCATAGAGCTGCAATTGTTAATGAAGCAAACAATCGTTAGACGGAAAAACACAAAAAGGGATTATGACTTTAAAAAAGAAAAGTTTTTAAAAAGCAAAAAAAATACGGCTTGTACTCAAATTGCACTTTGAAATCATGTTCATTATTTGAGATTATATAAAAATAATATTTGTGGCCGTCACTGTGAGAATTATAACGCTTTGTTGCATTTATTTTATGAACCGACTATTATTATTATTATTTTATTTACATTTAATCTATTTATTTATTTAAGAACCATCTAGTAAAAGGTTGAACAAAATAAATAAATAAAAATAATGTGCGTCTAAACGTGTGTAAAAATGTCTCACCTGCAATTTTTTTATCTCTTTCTTGAGGTCAGCCTCATACTTCTCCTTCTGGTTGGCATTGGCTGCATTGTGTAGCTGGAAAGAGAAAAGCAAGTGTGCAAACAATATTTAAAACTATATTTATTCAAAGGCACAACAAATTGTATATATAGTACAAATATATATATACATTTCTCTTCCTGGTTTAAAGTAAAATAATTGCTATTAACAGTCTGTTTTTGAAGCAAACTCTCACCTTTTGCCAAATGTCTTCAAACTGTTCGACTCCTTCTGCGACTTTTTTCAGACATCGATCAATTTCTCCTGGGAAGAAAAATAAAGGGACTCATTTCAGAAACAGGACATGAAATCAAAGTTGCAAGAAAAGGAAACCTTTGTGAAACCTTTAGAATGACTGACTGTGGGCTGATCGTAAATATCACCAGAATATGTTTGTTTTTTTCTTTTTGGTTTATGCAATACGTAGCCTGACCTG
This sequence comes from Silurus meridionalis, assembly GCF_014805685.1. Lineage (NCBI taxonomy): Eukaryota > Metazoa > Chordata > Actinopteri > Siluriformes > Siluridae > Silurus > Silurus meridionalis. The sequence goes on along the minus strand of NC_060912.1, from coordinate 6,842,307 downwards.
AAGAGGGCTTTCATGCAAGAAATGCCAAAAGTTTTTGCAGAGAGAAATTAATTCTCACTGCTGTGCACATCTGTGCAGGATACAAAAATGAATGGTGTGTGTGTGTGTGTGTGTGTGTGTGTGCTACCAGTTGATAGAGAGATGGATGGACAGTGTGTATGACTGATGGATGGATAGACAGTGTGAGCTACTGGTAGACTGATAGATGGATGGGGACTGTGTATGTTGTACTAAAAGTCTGATTGAGAGGTGGATAATGTGTGAGAGAGAGAGAGAGAGAGAGAGAGAGAGAGAGAGAGATACTAGTAAACAGATAGAGATGAATGGGGAGAGAGAGAGAGAGAGAGAGAGAGAGAGAGAGAGAGAGAGAGAGAAGAGAGAGAGAGAGATACTAGTAAACAGATAGAGAGATGAACAGGGGAGAGAGAGAGAGAGATACTAGTAAACAGATAGAGAGATGAACAGGGGAGAGAGCGAGAGAGAGCAAGAGAGAGCACAAGAGAGAGATACTAGTAAACAGAGAGAGATATACAGGGAGAGAGAGAGAGAGAGAGAGAGTTACTAGTAAACAAATAGAGAGATGAACAGGGGAGAGAGAGAGAGAGAGAGAGAGAGAGATACTAGTAAACAGATAGAGATTAACAAAGAGAGAGAGAGAGACTAGTAAACAGAGAGAGAGAGAGAGAGAGAGAGAGAGAGAGAGAGAGAGAGAGAGAGAGAGAGATATACTAGTAAACAGATAGAAAGAGAGAGACTAGTAAACAGATAGAGAGAGAGAGAGACTAGTAAACAGATAGAGAGATGAACAGGGGGGAGAGAGAGAGAGAGAGAGAGAGAGTGTTAATGGTTGGAATGAGGGGATTTATTTGCTGATATAATACTGTATTAGAATGCAGACTGAGATCAGTGATCTTTTACATTTATCACAGCAGGTGTACAAGTTCAGCAATAAGCTCCTCTTACATGCGTGATTTAATTGTCTCTGTGTTTGTTCTTCATCTTAAACTATTTCCATTAAAATTTCCTGGATCTTTTAGTTAACAGATAAAACTTTGTCAACTCCAGGCCTAATTGTTTTTGCTAAACAGCATTAAAATGAGTAAGTATTATTAAATGATTATTCTGTCCTGGTTTCTCAGACACGTTAGACGAATTACACAATTTCCAGCGTTTGTGATGAAGGAATGCGATGATGCCCGTCTCTCTAACCTTGTAGTTTTCTTTTATCAGCCATGACTTGACTAAGATGTTTTCTTCATGCCTTCTTTTGCTGTGGAAAAAAAATAATAAAAATGCAACATTAGTCAATTCAGTAGAATCTGCTTCAAAGAAAATATAGCAAATATAAATATATTTAAAATTAAATAAACATTTAAACTAAAGCTGTAACAATTCAACTCAAAGGAACTCGATTACGAAAAGTCATCAGTGCAAATTAATTTGCCTTGATGCTTCGTTTAGTCCATTTAACCACACACGGAGCACTGCGTTTCTGACGGACCTTTATTACTGTCGCACCACCCGCTACATTCAAGAGCGCTCTGGACGGGGAAACGCAGGAGAGGCTGCAGAATGAAAAATTTAGGAAGGGGAGAACACGGCGAGGAGAAGATTCTTATGGACATGTGTTTCCGCCACAACATAAAAAGTTTGTCGAATTCAGAGTTGTTTTATTCATTTATTTATTTATTTGGCCAATCGGCCACAATCGATAGAATCGCGAGGTATAAAACCAAGTCTCCGATTCCTGAGAGAACTCGGTCCAACAATCAGCTCTGGAGGAGAATTACGAGGAATAAAGTCGGAATTGCGAGAAAAAGTCGCAATTGTTTTTTTTTTTTAAATGTGGCGAAAACGGGCTTCCAGGGGATTCAGGACAAAGAAAGAGACAAAAATTTCAACATTTGTGATCTGTGTAAGTATGTATGTATGTATATATATATATATATATATATATATATATATATATATAAAGCCCTTGCCAACGTTTTCATTAACAAAACAGGGGATAGGGGAATTGACCAAAAACACAAAATAAAAAACAAGTTAATTAAATAAACAATCAACAAGTCATGTGCAAGTTTTAGTCTGAGCTAAACAGAGTAACAATGTCTGCCTTATTTTACAAAAGCATTGATTTTCTTTGCACCCGCATTGTTTTCCTGATAACTCATGCATTTAGTGATTCTTTCGTAAAAAGTTCGAGGTCAACACACGTGGATCGTATTAACTCGCTTCTATGACGATCAAATAAATAAATAAATAAATAAATAAATAAATAAAGTATAAGTTAAGCACTGAATCTTTTGTTTACGGATTTATGCAGACGAACAGACCCACCCTCTAACCACTAAATGATGTCCTTATTGGTCTCGGGTTGGCGTGGATTCTTCGTGGGTTTGTATTAAAGAGTAGGATGCAGGAGAAATCTCTTCAAAATTTCCATGAATACCAAATTTTATGCGAAAGTACAATGGATTTACAAATAAATCGTTTATATTCGGCTTAAAAAAATGACGCAATTATTTGCTTGGTTATTCTGTTGTGGCCACTGCTTAAGTTTCGGCGCATTGATGCCCTCGTTCACTTGCATTGCGCCTCTTTTGGGCCGTATGGTGAGGCCTCCAATGAACTACCACCAAATCCAAACTCCACATTTGGACCTCCATCAACTGATTTCACTTGTGATGAAATAATGAGGAAACTCCCCAAATTAGACAAGCTTGAGCCCACGGAAATAAAGTGACTAAAGCGCTAAAGCGTATGTAAATCCTAAATGGTTATTACAACTGAACGCGTCATTAAGATGTGCATCTCTCGTTTTCCACCTCCGCTCGTCTGGGAAGATGTTCCACTGGATTTTGGAGTGTGCTTGTGGAGATTTGTTGTGCTGGAACAGGTTTGGTTCTCCTAGTTCCATGCTGTCAGTCTAGCAATAATGCTTGTAGGTACGCTATATGGACTGTGGAATCCGGACTTTTCCAGCGGGCTGTGGTTCTTCCCCAAGCCGTTACCACAAAGCTGGAGGCACGCAACTGTATTGGCGGTCTCTGAACGTCAAAGCAATACATTTTCCCTTCAATTGAACTAGGAGACCCGAACCTGTTCCAAACGTGACGATGCCCCTGTGGGGAAAAAAAAGACAGCTCTATGAAGATCCGCTTCACATGGGTTGAAGTGGAAGATCTCCCATCATAGAGCTCGGACCTCAACCCTACTGAACACCTTTGGAATGAACTCGCTGACTGCACCTGCCCATGCCAACTTATCTATTGAGTAAAAACCTGCCAGTTAAATCTTGCCTCAGCTGATGGGTGTATATAAATGCTGCATTCGAATCACAAAGTCCATTTAACTCGAACGCTCAAGGGTTTTTCTCCCTCGTGTTCTTCATTTAGAAAGATGAGAAGACATCTGGTGAATCCAGCATCCAAGTGAATTCTAGCACGGCTCAATTGAAATGATAAAGCAGTTTGGCCTTGACTCAACCCATCTTCAGGATATGCAGTATATTATGTGTGGCAGGCAGCAGATTCTGCTAAACTGAGCAGAAAGGTACAAGGGCGACTCGAATATGATGTGTTCGGGGAAGAAAATTAACTGGGGTTTATTTAAATCACTGCTGAACTATAATAAAGAAGCTAGTCAGTGCTTTCGTTTAATGCTTTTTGGCTTGCGGAACGAAGTGTTTAACACATTTTTAAAAGTGTAAAACAAAACAGCGAACTAAACAAAACAATGAATTTGCGACTCAGCAAAATGATGCGTAGGCGTGAAAGTGCCCCAACGACATACTTAACTTGTTCAGCCACTGGCCTAATTCTTCCAAGTGGTTATGATGGGATTCATTCATTGATACACACGACATTAACATTTAAAGAGTTTGAATTGCTTGTATTTATTATTATTATTTATAATTAGCATCAATTTCACAGTAATGGTCCCCCTGGGACTCGCTGGGGTTACGTTCTACCGAGTTTCAAAAATCCGTGAACTTAGTGTATTCATCTAGACATTATGTCACTTTATAAACATAATTGTGTACAGTGTTTGTGTACACATTAGTTAAACATGTTATTTCTAACATTCCTGAACGTTCCGCCTCGCTGCGATTCCCGCGAATTTTACGATAATCCGCAACCTGCTGTTAGTTATGTTCCAAATGAGAACTCGCTAATTCAACAAATCGCGAGTCCAGACCGAAAATTATCAGGGGTTGACTGTATATATACAGAATTATACACATACATACTTTTTAGTTTTTTCGGAACGTAGTTCAAATGAGTTTCAAATTTAAATCAAAATATAAAAATTTTTTTTAAATAATAATTAAATATTTTTTTTGCGTGTGCGCTGCTTCCGTCTCGCCATATGGATTCTTTAGCATTTACATCATGGATTTCTCTTAAAAAGCAGAACATCCGGACAATTACAATTACGATATCGAGGGAGTGAATTAATGAAGGATGGAAGGAATGAAGACATTTGTTAACGCATACTAAGTAGAACGGTTAAGATCATCGTATCTTCAGATAATTTTATATTTAATGTAAAACACACAGGCACTTATGTAAACACTTCTGCACTACTCAAATGAGGTCTAACAAATGTAAACTATTTAATTGTTTCATTTATTTAATCATTTTAATCGATAAATAAATCAAAATCGATATAAAAAGGTGTTTTGCATTCATTCAAAAATATTTTATATTATCTTAGTGTTGAACCAAGCAGGCTAAAATTGATAAAAAAATATATAAACTGTTACAAATATTAAATTATAATCTACTGGGTTTTTTTTAAACTACGAGCAATTTAGTGTTTTTTGCGTTTCTTCCCCCTGACCGTACAGAAATTGCAACCAAACTGTGACTTTCTTGTGTACTGTTTCACCCCTGACATATTTAAAATGTCCTCTCTCTTTCTTTCTACCTTTACTTTGATTGGTCATTTCGGGCTTCCCCCTGTCTTTGCCATTGACCTTTTATGGTGTTTTGTGGGCGTCGCTACAAGCAAGTGAGCGGTGTCAGAAAGCCACTTCGCACCTCATGGGGCCAGTTTTATTTCGGTTTGTCTGATGCGAACATTTACAGATCACTAATAGGTTGATAAACGAGGGAAAACAAACATGTTAAGAGAAAACTATAGTCTCCTTTTTTGAGAACTAAGATCTATGTACTGATTCATGAAGCACAAGCTTATTGAAACAAGCAGGAAGATACAGCATGGGAAGTCTCGGAGACCAAAGCCCTTAAAATGGCCCTCAGGCCAATCCTGGGATGATGTTGCTCTGAAAAGCTCATAGCATTTGTGTGCCAAAGTTTGTTGACAAGACAAACCAGTCCACCCGAGTGTGGATGGCCAATCATTTTGCAGCACTGCTGAGTCGATAGCGTGCGGCTTGCTAAACGAATAAAAGGAATCAGACGCGGTATGAGCCATAGGTGGGGAGTTGATCTGAAATACTCGTCCATGACAGAGTGTGCGATTTATTGGATGGTCCACACAGCTGCCAGTTCCACCACGTACTTAAGCACCTGTGAAGGAACTGGTAAACGGAGACGTGCTGTAGAAGGGTGTACAGCCAGTGTGATCGGCAGTCGATCGACAAATCTCAAATCCCTCCAGCTCGTATCAGAAAAAAAACAATTTAACATGCTGATGAAGCGAATAAGAACTTTTCCATTCGGATTTTCCTCATTTCTACTGAAATCCTGTATTTCACAGTGATGCAAATTCCTGAGTTCAACCCTCAAGCTGCTTAAAACTTTATTCATATGAATTGAATATGAACCAATTGGATGCAAAGTGTAGTGTGAACACAGCTAAAACCTGCAAATGCATTAACTGAATGATACTGACTAATCGAGTATTCAAAATTGCAATTCGCTCTGGTTTCAGGTTTTTAATCAAATTTTTGCTCCCAAAATAAAAAGGAGAGAGAGAGGAAAAAAGTGTATTCTGTACACCATATACCCAGTTACTCGGAATCGCGTCGTAGATACAAAAGTTTGTGCACCCCAGCACTAAATTCTCACCACAACAGCAACAATCCAGACCTTAATAGAACACAAATGTCCCACACACACACACACACGTAACTGTAATCTGTGATTATATGGAAGCTGGTGAGGACACGGCATCATGAAAGGGCACAAAATAGTTTTTCCCCCCAGACCATTCCGGGTTTGTGCACGTGCAGTTCGGACACGTGGCTACAGCAGGAGAAATACTCCGGCTCCTCTGTGAGAAAAATAAACGGATCTCCTTCCGTTATAAAAAAGGACGAATACGTTCTGTTTAGTTTTTATCAACCAGAATGTTAATCTGTTAAGATCCCAGCAATGCACCTTCATCTGCTATCTTTAAGGTTGACGGCACTGATACGATCGGGCTTGAAGTCTCTCTTTGTACGAGATGTGAATAATATCACAACATGCTTGTGTACCTTATGTACAGTTACTTGAGTTCGCACACCGGTATTTCTAATCATCATGTACACAGAAACAGTATAGTATTCATTTAGCAGTGTTGATGCATGATAATAATTTGAGCCTCTTTCTCAGTGTGATCTTTAACCCAGCCCTAATAACAGAATCATTTCCGTTTGGGAATAATAAAGTACTCTATCATTCAGTCTGTCTGTCAGACGGCTGTTAAAAATATAATTTCCTTTAGGATTAATATACAGTGGAACCTCGGGATACGAACGTCCACCAATATAGGTTTAGTTAAACTTAGTTAAACGAATAGGTTTAGTTAAACTTTGTTTCGTTAACACTACAGTGGTCATTACTGAACAGTAGAGTAGACACCTTTATATCGCTGTGGAGATTCTCCTTCCAAACAATAATTCTCCTCATCCTTCTCCTGAAAAAATCATCGCTATCACGCCAGCATTCGCTCTTCTCAAAGGTAATGGACCAAGTAAAGCTTCTGCTTTCCTCTTTTAGATGTTGATGCGCCATTATTAAATGCTAAATAATATTAGTTCATATTGGATGTATTTAAATTTTTATATGAATATTTGGGGTCGTTCTGAAAACGCATTATCCCACTTTTCATTCCTTATGAGGAAATTCGTATCGGTATACGGATTTTTCAGGGTGTAAATGGTGTTCCGGAACGAATTGAATTCACAACCCGAGGTACCACTGTAGTACTCTATCTCTCTATCTAACTATCTATCTATCTACACAGTGCAGTATGTATGCATAGTATCAGTTTATGAATATATAAAATATAAAATATCATCTATATTGCGATCTTTCAATCTTCTACACCCTGTTGCTTGTACTCTGTTTTATACTTGGACTGAGTGATGCAACATATTTAAGCTTTGGGATTGATAAAGTACTTGATCAATCATTTGATCTATTAATCTTTATATATATCTATCAATCGGGCACAGTGCAGTGTGCATCTGAGTCTTGCAATAAGACTCTGCCACATTGTGGACATGGACCTCCTGCACATGGAGGTAGACAATATATATTTTTACCCCTTTTCTCTTTGTGATCCTTTAATCTTGACCTAGTTTTTATTTACTTAATTCCACCCATTCTATTCTTTTATTCTTCTAATCTTAATATTCTTTATCTTGTGCTTTTTTGTATGTCTGTGACATTGAAATGTTCCTTTGGTTTAATAAATATATCTATCTATCTATCTATCATACACAGGGCAGTGTATACTTTCTTGTATGTCTGTGAACATTATCTGTATTTAGATAGATAGATAGATAGATAGATAGATAGATAGATAGATAGATAGATAGATAGATAGATAGATAGATAGATCTAAAATTTTGTATATGTATATCATATCGAACTGACTGCTGTAACATTACAATTTTCTTTGGGATTAATAAAGTTATCTATCTATCTATCTATCTATCTATCTATCTATCTATCTATCTATCGTACACAGGTCAGTGCATACTTTCTTGTATGTCTGTGGACATTATCTGTAACATTATATATTTATAAATTCACTTTAGGAAAAATTAAGTACTCTATCTATCCAACTATTAATCACTCAACCTATTTATTTATCCATCCATTCCATTCATCTATCCATCTACAGTACATGGTGCACTCTGCTGCATTAAAACACATCCTGCAAAGTGTAATTTAAACAGTGTATCATAGTTATATGATAAACATATACAACATTTTAGATAAATAGATATATAGATAGATAGATAGATAGATAGATAGATAGATAGATAGATAGATAGATAGATAGATAATTAATCCAAAAGTAAATTTATAAATGTATAATGTTACAGATAATGTTCACAGACATACAAGAAGGTCTGCGCTGTGTATGATAGATAGAGAGATAGATAGAGAGAGAGAGACAGAGAGAGAGAGAGATAGAATAACTTTATTATCCCAAAGAAAATTGTAATGTTACAGCAGTCTTAATATTGTTCAATTCCACAATATTAAGACTGGTCTGAATTAAAAGATCACAAAAAGAAAGGGGGTTTCTATCTATCTATCTATCTATCTATCTATCTATCTATCTATCGTACCTTCTTGTATGTCTGTGAACATTACACATTTATAAATTCACTTTAGGATTAATTAAGTACTCTATCTATCCACCTATTAATCAACCTATTTATCTATCTATTCATCTACAGTACATGGTAACACATGGACATCCTGCAAAGTGTAATTAAAACAGTGTATCATAGTAATATGATATACATATACACACTAATATTTATATATAAACCCTCTTTCTCTTTGTGATCTTTTAATTCAGACTAGTCTTAATATTGTGGAATTGATCTGATGTGTATCACTGGGACTCTGCTGCACTGTAACACATGGACATCCTGCAACTTTGTGTGCACCTCAATCGCAACCCCAAGGCAACAATTAAACACAAAAGCACCACGACACAAGCAAGTTTGCACAGACAAGTCGATTTCAGCTCAAAACACACGACCTACCGAACAGCTACACGACATGATCATGTATATAAAACCCAGTCTGGAGGACTGTTTAGAGTTTTTACTTGCATGTGCTTCTCCAGATTTCTTTTCTCGGATGTGCAGGCGGAAGACATCCGACTTACAACTTAGGCGGGTGTAAATATTGTTCCCCTTTCCTTAAACCTCGTTAATTAAGAAAGTGAGCTCAATTGTCGATTTATGAAACCATTTATGAGCTCCAGGTTCTCCTGGGGATTTTTGTGTGTATTTTTGTTTTGTTTTTTGGCCGGTATACAAATTGGAAAGGAAAAGGAGAAAAAAAAAACAAGCATGTAAATTGAATAATGCTTCTCATAAAGAGGTTTTTTTTTACCTGCTTTCTCCTTTAGTTTTTCCTCCTTTCTTTTATTTTCTTTCAGCTTGTCTTCCGTTACTAATTTCCCAACTTTTTTCCGGTCTTTATTTTTTATTTCCTATTACTTCTATTCGCCAAACAATCACCCCGCGCATCAAAGATGGCCACCAGGAACCACCTCCTCCGTTCAGGCGTTGCTGAGCTTTCTCCCCGCCTCCTTCGTTCCTATTGGATAGCGCTGTTCGGTGTTCAACTCTGATTGGACAGCAGGGCACGTCTATCAAGCAGCGAAAAGACGTGCGATTCGCGCGACGGAAGCCTGGTCGGTGTGCTCAGCGGGGTTAAAGGTGTACCGGCTACTGTGGAAATGGCTAATTAATATAGCACCTACCGTCATTTCGTGTATAAAAATACACAATACATTCTACTATTATTATAATATTTATTTAAAATTTCAGCAGTCGTGTCACAAACAATCTTGATGTTTCCTAAACATCTTAAAACTATTATATGTGTAGGTTTATACAAAAGTTAGTTCCACTTGACATTTCACCGGGTATCACTCCGCGTGTCCTTGATTGCTAGAAACGTCTAGGACATTCTAAAACGTGTGAACGTGAAGAAAAAAACACTTAACGTGGCTTAATCCGAAAATACAGCGTTTTTAACCACCAACCTCAACAGACACATTGATAATAAAGCATACTATGTACAGACAAGCATTACGGTCAATCTTGTCGTTTAAAAACCCTTCCATCGACACGTGAAGATTTTTCATTAACAATTTTACACAAAAAAAACTAATGTATTGCATTGTGTAGCATCTATGGGAGTCACCTGATAAAATAATGAATGTCTCAAACCAGAGGACTCATGAGATGAACTAATCAATTCTGTTTCCTCTGTAATGCGCTGCATAGCGTATATATGTGAGTCACGTAATTAAAGAACGAATGACTCAGATTAGAAGAGTGTAGTAAACTACTCGTCTGTTTTCTGTACATAACCTACGGAAAATTTGCAATGCTTTGGTAATGCGCGTCCAGTAGAAAATTAACAACTTGTTCATGAACGACTTATCACTAATACGTACCAAATGTGGCCATTGTTAGCTAAGCTTTGTACGCTTATACATACAGTGAAAGTGGGCGACATCTAGTATCATGAACGACAGTGAGCATTGGTGACAAGTCGGTGTGTCCAGCAAGTTTCTCTCAAAGTTCTCCGCAAATATGGAGCAACTTGATGGACTCGCCAATGGGAGTGATGGCAGTAAAGCACGTGATGCGTTTACTGGTTTGTTGTGACTTGATATAGAAGATATGGTGCGACTTGGTGACCTCACCAATAAAAGTGATGGTCATAAACTGAACTTGATTTGTCTTCTGATTGTTTGTGACTTAATACGGAAAATCTGGTGCGACTTGGTGGACTCGCAATGGAAACGATGGCAGTAGAACGCACGTGTTCCATCTCCTAATTTGTTGTGTCTTAATACGGACGTACTTCATATATTATTACTACAGGCTGTCAGGCAGTCTGTGTGTTACCATGACAACTTGCAAATCTCGATCATCTTCATGGGCTTTTTCTGGAACTATGATTGTTAGAGGAAAAATCCACACAATATTTGCCCTTATCGAATCTCAATTAGTTCTGGTTCACTATTACGATTCTCAGAGTACTTATATTTAGTATGCACTGCTCTGACACGTTACACTGTTCGTATAGCTCCGCTTGTCTGTGTTTATTGAGTAAAATTCCAGTTCTAGCACAGTGGCCGATATATTTTATAGATTCGATTAATAGATTATAACTTCTGAGGTAATACAAATAAATACTTCAACTCCATCCAGAGACCTACCTCTTCCAGCAGTTCCTTGAATTAGTACAAAAAAAACCACTTTGCAACTTGCTTTTTCTCTCCCACTAGAGTTATACAGATAGTATTCTTCATCTGTGTCCTACTGAAACAGTATTAGAATACATCTACTTCAAAGCATGTTTCCACTGTTCTGCCCTTGAGCAAGGCCCTTTAAGTTCTTTTCTCCAGGGGTGCTAAATCATGACTATGCTATGCTCTGACCCCAGCTTCCAAACAAGATGGAATATGCGAAAAAAGAATGATTTCTTTCTTACTTATGTTATTTCTATATGTCTGTATATATGAGTTTTGATACTGTATTTATTGAGAATATAGTTTTTATAATTTTCTCCACAGAGAATGAATAGAATAGCCTTTATTTGTCATATATATATACGTTACAGTACAGTAAAATTCGTTCTTTGCATATCCCAGCTTGCTCAGAAGCTGCGGTCAAAGCGCAGGGTCGGCTATGATACGGCACCCCTGGAGCACAGAGGGTTAAGGGCCTTGTTCAAGGGCCCAAGAGTGTCAGCTTGGCGATACCGGGGCCCGACCTCCCGTTCAGTAACCCAGCACCTTAACCACAGAATCATGTTACACCACCACCACTAATATAGAATTTATGAGGTAGATAAATAGGTTCAACATGAAAGCAAATGGAAAACATAGTTGGATAGCCAAATATCTAATTACTGGACACCTGAATCTTTAGTCAAATGAATACAGGCAAAGCCTGTCAGTAGTAAACTGCACCTCAGTGACTCATTTGAATGAAATATATCTATTTGCAACAGACACACAGATTCATGATGTCATTGTGAATTTCTGAATTCTCACAAGCCTGTTCTGAGATATCACAAACAACACTATCAGATTACATAGGCATTTGTTAGACAGCGGGTACCCTCTTGTGGTTTTGTTCCCACCACAGTGGTCTTACAATATTTAACCCCCTTAAAAAAGAATTAAAAACTTGACCAAAAGCTTGCATTACATAATAAACTTATAATCCGATGTATGGATTTGGATATGGACAAGTACCCCAACAATTCAATTGTTTCAGAAAGAAGACTTATGTTGGCACATAGTCTCAGGGTGCACGCATGCCATCTGGTATGGCTGACAAACACTGGGCATTCAGCCAACAATTTGCAGCGCAGCAGTCCCAGTTTTTACTACCGAGCAATATGTGGTCACTTGCAATTTTCTAATGGCTTCATATTTCCATCAAAAAGGCTCACAGCACACATGTTGTGCCACACACCACTGAGTAATCCGTAAGAAATTCAAGTAAGTAACTGGATAATGCACTTTACTGAAGTAAATTCAACGAAAATCTCTCAGGTCATTGATCAACACCTGTATGACAGAGTAGAAATTGGTTTAAGAATGAATAAACTGAACAAATCTGTACTGGCCACTGCAAAGCATTGTCCTTACTTACTTTTAGAGAATGGGAAGCAGCCACATCAGTTCAGCAAGGTCTCTATCTGTAAGGAAGCTGCGGTCTGTGCCCACTGCTAACCACGCCATTTTCAATATTACTTAGCATATTTATGTTTTTTGCTTCATGCCCAGCTATCATGAAGAATGCCCAGCAGTATATATCTTCACCTATTTTGTAAGCTTCAGACAGAACAATGAGAATTATGGGTGAGAACTATTTTTATATTAAACCTTTCTGATTACATTTCATTGCCCTACATATCCCGCCATATAAAAATTATCTGTAAGAGTGGGAATTTTGAATCAGAATTGAGAAAAGTGTGTATTTTTCCCCTCAGCTGACCTTCCTAATGTGACCCTCACTTTTTATCTAGGCTCTGGGCCAGCTCTAAGTGTGTTGAGTTGGTTTTTTGTGTGTAATAAAACTTAAGCCATGGTGAGGGGAAGACAGGATACTAAGCTGCTACATCATCAGTGCTGAGGAAAGTAAATAAGGAACAATTAATGATGAAAGGATTAAATGAAGAGATATGCCATGGCATTAAGCACACTGGCCAAGGAATTGATCGTTGAGAGGTGATTGTGCAAAATGCACCACTGCCACTTTGGGTTGCAAAATTCCAGGAATTATTTAGACTAGAAAATTTTTTACATGGGATTTAACGGGAATGAATGAGTGTGTGTGTGTGTATGTACTGTGTATGTGTATATATATATATATATATATATATATATATATATATATATATATATATATATATATATTAAATATACATTTTTTTTCATTTGATGATTCTTTTTTTGTGAATATATATTACAGTATATTATTTTTAACCCTTTTATCTACTTTTAGTTATACTTAAACTTTTAAAATACTTTAATACTTTTATTTATTTCTTTTATTTGACTGTATTTTTATATTCTATTTTCATTTTTCGTCTATACATTGGACAGTCGTTTAAAAAAAATACATTTCACTACATGTCGTACTCTGTATGATTGTGACAAATATATATATATATATATATATATATATATATATATATATATATATATATATATATATATATTACATCTTAGCTAAATTTATGTTTAAAACCTTACCAAAATTGACCCCTTTGCAATCAGAGATCTCAAGAGAAACTGTGGTGTTACAGAAGCAGCATAAGAGCAGACACATCACATCCATAGTCAGCTACATAAATATTTGGACATTGACAAAAAAAAAAAACTTCTACTAGAGTCTATCGGATTGGAATTTAAATTCATGAGCTCAAGACGTTCAGTCTGAACCTGATTGTATATCCAAATTGGTAAAACAGTAAATAAAATACAACATTCTGTGTAACATATATTGGCTGTACACTGCTCAAAGAACACAGCAGACCAAGGACCCACTTGGTGCTCGTCCCCCTTGTCAGGGTCAGTGGGCAGTAAAACTAAAACAAAAGTACAGGTTTTAGTTTGTTTCCTGCTTACCTTCCTAAGCTTTAGTTTTGCCCAGCTCATTCCTCTAAGAGAGTGAAAAGATATAAATAGGACATCATTCACTCAAGCACCAAATGTCACCCTTTGGCAGCAGCCTCCTGCTAAATCCTGCTGTCACCTGCTAGATAACCCCCAAAGACAGCCACAAGGAGCTGTCAAGCCGGTGACTCACTCCTCTTAAATGATCAAGGAAGACAACCACGATAGCTAGCAACACCAGGTACCAAAGAATGATTCACTTGTTAGGGTCTAGCATGTGGTAGAACCATGGAAGAGGTAGAACCATAATCCAAACAGCGGTTAAAAGGGGAGTACTACCCATGAGGTAGTAAGATAATAAGGATCACCCACTTGGTGAGTCTTCTGCTATCTATAGTGGTATAAATCAATTAATATGGCCTTTGACTTCTAAAAGTTTGAATCCCAGCATCACTAAGCTGAATCTGCTGGGTTCTTCAGTGAAGCCTGCTTGGTCCTCTAAAAATACCATAATGTACATGTACCTCAACCATAATGCCCAATACCATAATGTACATGTACCTCAACTCTCTCACTCACTCACAGCATCATGGTGTACAAAAACCTCCACAACTGTTCTGTCATGTAGAGATTAGCCATTGGCTTGGTCTGGCGAGCTCAAGTTCTGATTTTATTTATTCTTTTTCCACTTAATCTCAAATAATTTATCTCCACCCATCTGATATAACATTTCACCCAGTTCAACCTGATATCAGAACATCTTAAGGACAGGCACACTGATGCTGTATAGGTGAATAATGGAGTCAACATACTATAAAAGAAATCTGGACTGAAATTAGATGTAATTAATATATTCCCTTAGGGCATGGATTGGTATCAGTTTTATCCATCTTTTCTGGTGGACAGTGTGATGACATTATATGTATTATGACAAGACCTGTCAAAGGATGTCAGGGACAAGTTGTAAACCTGCACAAGGCTAAAATGGGCTACAAGACCATCAACAGGAAGTTTGGTGAGAAAGAGATCACTGTTGGCACAATAAAGGGAAAATGGAAGAAATACGAGATGAGTCAATCGCCCTCGCTCTGGAGCTCCATGCTAAATCTCACCTCATAAGGGTAAAGATGATTCTGAGAAAGGTGAGGGTTTTGGACCAGAATTACATGAGTTAATGATCTTAAGAGAGCTGGAACTACAGTCACCAAGAAAACCATTGGTAACACACACCGAGGTCCTTCTGCTCAGGAATGCACATGAACAGGCTCATCTGAAGTTTGCCAATGACCACCTAAATGATTCAGAGAAGGCTTGGGAGAATGTCATGTGGTCAGATGAGACCAAAATTGAGCTATTTGGCATCAACTCGACTCGCCGTGTTTGGAGGCAGTGAAATGCAGAATATGACATGGAGAAGGAAAAGTTCTGCTTTGGGGCTGTTTCTCTGCTAAGGGTGCAGAGAAACTTCACCTCATAACCAGGGCCATGCACTGTAGAATCTTGGGTGAGGACCTCCTGGCCTGAGCCAGAACACTGAAGATGGGTGTTGGATGGATCTTCCAGCAAGACAATGACCAAAAACATCCAGGCAAGGCAACAATCTGATGGTCTTGTAGACCACTTCAGCCGTCGTGCAGGTCTACAGTCTCGTCCCTGACGTCCTTTGACAGCTCTTTGGTTTCGCTAATGGTGGTGGAGAGGTTTGAATGGAAGAGGTTGTTTCTGTGACTGGTGTCTCTTATACATATAATGAGTTGATATTAAGGCACTTTCCTAAAGGGACCACTTTTGATAGACACTGACCACTGCAGACCAGGAAAACTCCCACAAGAGCTGCAGTTTTGGAGATGCTCTGCCCCAGTTGTCTGTATCCACAATTTGTATCCACAATCTTTAAGTCCATTTAGTGAATCTAATTTCCCCTTTAACAAGTGAATATCTAAAACATTAATCCTTTTAAAGGGATTTAAATGACTGATCAGTCAATGTTGATGAGAAAACACTCTGTTGACAAACATCAAATTTCTAATCAAAAGAGGATTATGTTCATGTTTAAAAGGGGTAGATGATGATCGAAACCAAATCTAACACAAGTTAAAACTCTGCCAGGTTGGAATTCTTTAATCACCATTAAGTCATGTGATTAAAGTGTACACATGAAATACTCTTTCAACATACTTTAAACCTGAATGATCAAAATCCAGACATTTGATTCAGACATTCCATAAAGATCTGTAATGAGTAGAAACACAGGGTGGTCTAAAGTGAAACGAGCAGATTTTGACAAATGCGTTCTTAGGCTTGTGTGTGCATCTTCGTTTCCCCTGCTGATATATATATATATATATATATATATATATATATATATATATATATATATATCAAGAAAAGTAAAGAATGTTCCAGGAAAAAATTTTGTGAACCAGTAAATATTTGAATCTGTTGATAACTCGAGTCTGACAATTCTGTTTCTGTCCATTAGGAGGCGACATGCGCTACTTACTGCACACAATATACAGTAAACCAAGTGAGAATATAGTCAGTAAGAGGGGATTATTATTATGAATTTTTTCATCTCATGAATAATGAATCGATTACAGCGACATTGTTACGGTCACATGTTTCTGGAATGTTTTTATATTAAGCAGCATCATAAACTACATTAACTGAAGTACTTTAATCCGTCTAATGAATATATGCACAATTTTGTCACAAAATGATGGCGGCTACAAAACACCTTCACATACCACTTTCTAAAACACCTACACAGTGAGAAAACAAGAATATACACCGTGTGAAACTACTCACTAAATAAAAATAGTTTTATATATATACATATATATATAAAGGCATTTGATTTTCACTCTGGATTAATTTCTTTCATCTCCAGTTATGATGCAACTTATTGGCAAGAATGTTCAAGTAACATCTTGGTATAAAAAAACAGAAAAACAAAATATTTTAGACTTTAGATCGACTTCTTGATTTGACATTAATGATCAGTCAACATTCAAAAATTTGTTAATTTTTTTTTAACAAATCAAAGTCGAATTGTGCATAAACATCAAACATCTGGGAGACTGCAGAGATCTTCAGAACTGGCCAAATGTATATTATTCACTGCTCTGCAGGGACAGAACATGTTTTCATCGGCTGCTTTAATGAATGGATGTCACTATGAGGTGAAATCGACATGATGTTTATTTACACAGCATGGGTAAAGCATGCGCTACAGTGCGCTTAACACTTACATTACACTACTTAGGAAAAAATAATAATAGTGGAACTCAAGCAAGCCTGTTATTTATTTTATTACGCGTAGACTGTCAGCTCAGAATCCATGTTTTCCTGCATCTGGTTTCAAATACGTTTTTGAAAAAGAAAAATTTCTTTACAATAATATGGAAAGCAAAAACAAAACATGAGGAAAAAGTATAAATCCATTACAGCTAGACTATATGGTCAAAACTATCGGGACACCTGACTTTCACAATTATATGTAAAGTCGGAGTGGAAGATCTTGAGCAGCCTTATATAGCAGCGAACTCAACCCCGTTGAAGGTCTCTAACCTTTGGGATGAATTGGAACGCTGACCTGCTTTTCTAAACACTAAACGGTCAAATGAGCACTAGTGGAGCTTTTAATTTTCCAAAAACGTGGCAATTATAATAATAATAATAAAAAAAACCCAGCAAATCTGGACTACATGTGAAATAGGCTGTTCAAGAAGCACATAAGAATCTTAGTCAGGTGTCCACAAACTTTTGTCCACATAATGGTGCGGTTTCCCCGCAAACAAGCAAATCCCTAAAACATTTATTCTTCGAACAGAACATGTGAATTACTGTGACCGGTCAAGAACGCACTCCACTGATAAACTGGTTCAAATTCTCACTAAGTTTATTATCAAAAAGAGAGTTATGTTCACACAGAGAGACACAAAGGTGCCATGCTAGACTTGGTTACAATTACCAATAATAGAGGCAGTCATGTGTACTGGAAACAGGACAGACAGAGTTGGATATAAACTAACACACAGTTGAACTAAACTAATTTCGGAGATAAAAAGACTGAAAAATTTGAGTGTGTAGTAGGATCAAGGTGGTTAAGGTCACCAACAGCAGAATTGTTTGACAATAGAGGGATCAAAATAAAGTGAAAGGAAGCTGCAACCCCCCCAACCCCCTTCACTCATGCCATTGACAATATTCTGTAGATTTTAGAAGCATCATGTACTGTAACCTCTACCCCCCCCCATTTTAGTTTTTTTTTTTTTGTACAATTTCCAATGCACCTGAACAAAATAATCAACTCAATTAATACTCCCTGCTTTATTAAAATGCAAACTCATTGTGAAAAGCCATTTTTGCTTTAAAAAAAAAAGAAAAAAAAAGAAAATGAAATTCCACCTTGCACTATAAGAAAAAACAACCCCCCCTTTTTATTCTATAATTATTTTTTTTTTTATCCATTCCTCCATTCACTCCTGGGTCATAATACAGCCTTTCGATCCGGGTTCTCCGGCTCTCCACGCACTCCTCCTGTCGCCGCTCTCACGCGTTCTCCTCTAGATGAACTCTCGGCGGTGGTAAGCATCGGGGTCGCAGTATTTGGTCACAACCACTCTGTTGGCAAACTTCCTCCCTGTCAAAGCTTGCATTGCTTTCTGGGAGTCGAAAACTGTTGTGAACTCCACGAAGATCTGTAATGAGTAGAAACACAGGATGGATCCCAAGTTAAACGAGCAGATTTTGACAAACGTGTTCTTGGGCTTGTAAGTTTTATCGGTTAATAATTCGAGCATGGCAATTCCGTTTCTGTCCATTGGGAGGCGATATGCACTACAGGGCAATATTTTCCATCGCATGAATAATGAATCGATAACGGGGACAATGTTACGGTCACGTTTCTGGAATGTTTTTCATATTAAGCAGCATCATGAACTACATTAACCGAAGAACTTTAACTCATCTAATGAATATCCACAATTTTGTGATAAAATGATGCTGCGAAAAAAGAGGATTGCTAGAAACCAAAGACTGACTGGAAACTCCAGCAGATTTCTCATTACTTATAAATTAACATTTTAATTACCACTTATACCATAATTTTAAGTGCTTTTAAAAGAAATAAACGATGCATCTCAAAGGGGATTTACGGCTGCAGTGCAAAGATCGACTTCTGTACCTTTCCAGTTCCGGGAATCTCCAGGCCGTCAACGGGGCGAGGGATCTCGATGCTCTTGACCTGGCCGTATTTGGAGCACTCGTCCCTGACGTCCTCCACGATCTCTTCATACTCATCATCATCCAGAAGTTCCTCTGGAGCCACCATGTTCATCAGGCACAGGACCTCGGTGGGAATTCCACCCATCTGATTCATAGAGCTGTTCATCAAACCCGGCACCTGCAGCGTCACCGGGGTCTCGTTTATGCTCGTCTGCAATTCAGGAGAAAAAGTTTAGGCAAATCGGACACGGCTTCTTGGGTCTGTTCAGGTTCTTGCACTCGTATGGGAAAGTTTTCTTCCGGGTCTTACCAGAGTTGCGTTCTTGGCTCCTACGCTCGCTCTCTGGACTAGTAGCTTCTTATCCCCCAACTGCATGCCATTTAGTCCTGCAATAGCCTGGAATTCACACATTATTGATTAACCACACGATCCAATTAAACAATTTTTTTAGATGACGCATGTCGCATATTCAACACTTTTGTTTAACCCACCTGATCGTTAAGATTGACATCGACATATTCGCAGAAGGCATAGCCTTTGGAGAGCCCTGTGGCACTGTCCTTCACGAGGTTGAACGCCTTTAAAGGCCCAAAGGATGTCAACAGCTCTTTTACCTAAAATATAAAACAGGTGGCAGAGGTGCTGGTGAAGTCCTTTCTTTGTTCCAAGTTGTGTACATGTTTCAAAGAGCCAATGAAGATGAGCGATAAAATGCCTGTTGGAACCAGTCGTGTTAATAAAAAAAAAAGAAATATTTATTAACAAAACGATTAAGACTATAAAGTCAAAAGAAGAAAGATTTAAATCGGTTTCTCCGTTCAGTCAGTTCTGATGTTTTATCATTTCTGCACATCTGATGAAGCGCAAACAGACCTGGTCATCACTGAGATAGTTGGGGAGACCTCCAATAAAAAGCTTATGAGCAGAGTCAGGGACTACAGTGGACACCACGCCTGAAGAACAAAAAAAACAAACGTTCACATGTGTCTCGATTTAACAAATGATAAAATGTGACTAAGAATAAGCAGAAAAAGATTAAGGTCAGAGACGTACGCTGTTCAGTAACCCCACCTGGCACATACACGCTGGGATTCTCACTCATGCCTGGCAAAGGTTGGTAATCGTGTGGCCGGCGGATCTTCAGGCTCTGGCCTTGGAATATGATGCCATCAAAAGCCATTGCCTGTGTGGTCTCGTCCACAGAGCGCAACTAAAGCAGACGGAGAGATCAATTATTCATTGTAGTTTCAAGTCAACAACTTCAAAAGGTGACATTAGATATGATTGGTGCAGTGTTACATTATTCTGTCATAAAAAAAAAAAAAACAACATCTTGGTTAAGTCCAGAAGTCCAAGGGTGCTGTGATATTTGCAATTTTTAGTCTGTTCCAATAAAACCCCCAGTGTTTCCTCCATGGTGCAGTTTATTTGTGTGTGAACTCAAACGTGTTTCGTTACTATTGTAAAACAGAACCGTGATGTTAGGTAAACAGATGAAGGTTAGCGGTGTAACGGTACACGTATTCCTGCACTTGTGTACCAAACGCAATGGTTCTTTTACGTCCCGAACATAGTTCAAATACCGAGTTCCTTCACAAACATTAAGTGAAGGACCGCAAGTTTGTTTAGTCTCAGCCTCATACTTTAAGTGCAGGATCACTTGCTACTTGAGGATGGAAGGAACGAATTCATTTAAGAATAAATAATTAAACTGTAATCTTGGGTGTTTCTCAAACATTCGTTAAAAGTATGCAGAAAAAAGTAAAACAGTTAAGTAGGCAACCCCCCAACACCACAGCCTTGGCCCACTTAATATAGACAAGTGCTTTGTAATGATTTACTACTTTGTAATTGTTTACAGGTGTGAAATATTTGGGTTTGAGAATAAAGATTCAGAGTGAATGATTGTGTGAGGAGGAAAATATATTTTTAATTAAAACCACCTTACCTCAAGGAAGGCAAAGTTCTTATCCTGGTTAATCTGGACAGCAAGAACAGGGTTTCCTGGAGCCTGAATAAGACCCCCTAGTCTCATTTGAGCATTGAAGAAGTCCATCATTGATTCCTGGTGATTATAAAGGGGAAGCATTAACAAGATGTGAACCTTCGTGTTGTATTAATGATTCATACACCAGTACAAACTACAGGTGGTCTGTAGAAAGACTGGACATTTTAACCTCAGCATGGAGTTGGTACCACGATTAACAAAAATAAATACTACAAATGCAGAAAAGCTTCTGTCTTCTGCATCCGTCTCCATACCCCCCTGTCCTCTACATCTGCTTCTCTCAAACCAACTACCTGCATGTCTTCCCTCACCACATCCATAAACCTCCTCCTTGGCCTTCCTCTTTTCCTCCTTCCTGGTGGCTCCATCCTCAGCATTCTCCTACTGATGTACCCCATGTCCCTCCTCTGCACATGTCCAAACCATCTCAATCTCCCCTTGTATCCAAAACGTCCTACATGCGCTGTCCCTCTAATAAACTCATTTCTAATCCTGTCCATCCTCATCATTCCCAACGGAAACCTTCAACATCTTCAGCTCTGCTACCTCCAGCTCCACCTCCTGTCTTTTACTCACTGCCACTGTCTCTAAACCATACAACACCTCAGGTCTCACCACAGTCCTATAAACTTTCCTATTTACTCTCGCAGATACCCTTCTATCACAAATCACTCCTGCTATCACTCTTCTCCACCCACTCCACCCTGCCCGCTCTCTTTTCTTCACTTCTCTAACACACACTCTTACTTTGCACTGTTGACTCCAGGTACCTGAACTCCTTCACCTTCTCCACCTCTTCTCCCTGCAACTGCACCACTCCACTGTCCTCTCCCTCATTCACACACATGAACTCTGTCTTACTCCTACTGACCTCCATTCCCCTTCTCTCCAGCACGTAACTCCACCTCTCCAGGCTCTTCTCAGTAGGGATGGGAAAAAAATCCTAAATTCATTGACTTGTCCTCATACACAACTGCCAACTCCCCCAAATGTGTGATGCAATAATTAAGGGCATTGTTACAGACTGGCAGTATTTAGAGATGCATGTAATGCCAGTGATCTAGTTCTAATCATTCTCTATATAAAAGGTATATATATTTTTATGAATTGGTAAAGACATTAGGCAGGTATTAGACATAATGTGGAACAGCGATGACATATGATATGATGAAGTTGTGCTCGGTGTAAATTACCTCTGTGATGCCGAATGGGATGTTGCCCACGTACAGCCGCCGAGCCTGGCGAGTCATCTGGCTGCCTACTACAGGCACTGGGGTTGGTGTAACTGCCAGCCCGTCTGGGGTCATAGTGGGCAGCAGTGCTGTGGCAGGAATTTGACCAGCAGCTGAAACATGCAGATGAAGAAAGAGAGACCAGGGATTGAATGGGCATAAAAAAATAAATAAATAAAATAAAAAACACAATGAGTGAAAGTGTGTGGCATTAAACTAATCTGCTTGAGCAGATCATCAGTTCATAAAGAAAAACAGTACGTAGGTATCAGCAAACATGATAAAGATATCAGATATCAGCGCTTATATGAGTGGACTGTATGCTCACCTTGCATGGCCTTGTACTGCATCGGCGTGATGTGCTCAAATCCTGGAGGAGGGACGTCCCAGTACTTTTTGATTTTCTTCTTCTTCTCTCTCGGTGGGGAACGACTGCATTTAAAGATAAGGGAAAGGAATTGAGCTTTATACAAGTATACAGGCACACACCAAGGGTACCATTTTAAACATTCCCTATTGATCACTATTTTGTTCTAAACTGGTTCAAAGTGACCGATTCAGCTTTTTTTTTTTTTTTTTTTTTTTAAAAAGCAGATCCATAATTTGTATATTTAAAAACAATTACTGAAAACATTTCTTGGGGGGGAAAAAAAAAAAAGTTTTAAAATTTTCAAAATATTGATATATTGTCTTTGTCTCATGGGCATCAGATGTTTGACTAAAGGAACCCTTTACGAGACTATTGACAAACTAAACAAAGCTAGTCCCCGAATTACGATGGTTCGAATTACAACGATCGCAATTTCTGCGAAAGAGGAGAAATTCTGACAAATTTGCATAACGAAAACGGGTGCATGAATGGAGGCTGGAAGAAATGAAGACATTTGTTAAAGTATGCTGGAATAAGTAGAACAGTTAAGATTATATCTTTAGAAAATTGAATATTGAATGTAAAACCCACACACATTAATATACACATCTGTATTAACCAAATGGGGCCTTAAAAAAGGCGAACTATTGAATTAAATCTTTACACTTTATTTGATTTTATTGAAACAATTTAAATCAATATAACAAGTGCATTGCCTTAATTTTCTTTTTATACATTTCATTTTGTATTTAAAACAAGCTCGGCAATTATATTCAATCGTTTTAAAATTGATATCGATGTTTACAACTTACTATGGGGGGTCATCGGAACGCATCTCCATGGTAAGTCGGGGACTGCCAACACTACGCACGTCTTTGCTACAATAATGAATTGTTAAACAGTAAATGACATTGAATAAGCAGTGGGAGTAAGAGGCAGCGATTTAACATGTGGATTGAGTGGAGACTAATCGCGTGCCCAACGATACCATCAATTTGCTAACAGGTTGCACTTCCTCCTCTCACCTGCGTCTATGCCGGCGGTCTTTGCTGCTGCTGCGTCGCTCCCTGCTCCTCCTCTCCCTGCTCCTCCTCTTCCTCTCGCGACTGCGGCTGCGCGAGCCGCTCCGACGCCTGTGCCTATTCTCTTTGTCCCGCTCTAAAGAGAGACAACACAGCGAGCGGGATTTAGACAGTGGAAAGGAGGGGTCCTCAAACATCACAGGGAGAGGTCACAATTATACACCTAGCTGAAGGCAGACCGGAGGATATATAATGCTGTGGAGGACAGAAGAAACCGAGAGAAGCAGCAGCAGGAAGAAACAAAAGTGACAAAGAAGACCTGCCTGGGCCCTAGACTAGAAAAGCTTAAAATATGTGCAAGGAAAAGAAATATGGCAAGAGTAAAAGTTTTTGTGTGTTTTTTTTAAAGATAAGAAATAAGATACAGAAAGGTGAAAATAAGTGATTATATTTGTATTACTGAGCACTGGATAAGCAAGCACGCCAAACTGATACCCACCATGGCCGTTAACGCCGTCACCTGTATCGAAAGAGAACGAGAGTGAGAATCAGAGGGTGCCAACATTTTCTTTTTTTTTTTTTTTTTTAAAGCAGATCCATAATTTGTATATTTAAAAACAATTACTGAAAACATTTCTTGGGGGGGAAAAAAAAAAAAGTTTTAAAATTTTCAAAATATTGATATATTGTCTTTGTCTCATGGGCATCAGATGTTTGACTAAAGGAACCCTTTACGAGACTATTGACAAACTAAAAAAGCTAGTCCCCGAATTACGATGGTTCGAATTACAACGATCGCAATTTCTGCGAAAGAGGAGAAATTCCTGACAAATTTGCATAACGAGAAAACGGGTGCATGAATGGAGGCTGGAAGAAATGAAGACATTTGTTAAAGTATGCTGGAATAAGTAGAACAGTTAAGATTATATCTTTAGAAAATTGAATATTGAATGTAAAACCCACACACATTAATATACACATCTGTATTAACCAAATGGGGCCTTAAAAAAGGCGAACTATTGAATTAAATCTTTACACTTTATTTGATTTTATTGAAACAATTTAAATCAATATAACAAGTGCATTGCCTTAATTTTCTTTTTATACATTTCATTTTGTATTTAAAACAAGCTCGGCAATTATATTCAATCGTTTTAAAATTGATATCGATGTTTACAACTTACTATGGGGGGTCATCGGAACGCATCTCCATGGTAAGTCGGGACTGCCAACACTACGCACGTCTTTGCTACAATAATGAATTGTTAAACAGTAAATGACATTGAATAAGCAGTGGGAGTAAGAGGCAGCGATTTAACATGTGGATTGAGTGGAGACTAATCGCGTGCCCAACGATACCATCAATTTGCTAACAGGTTGCACTTCCTCCTCTCACCTGCGTCTATGCCGGCGGTCTTTGCTGCTGCTGCGTCGCTCCCTGCTCCTCCTCTCCCTGCTCCTCCTCTTCCTCTCGCGACTGCGGCTGCGCGAGCCGCTCCGACGCCTGTGCCTATTCTCTTTGTCCCGCTCTAAAGAGAGACAACACAGCGAGCGGGATTTAGACAGTGGAAAGGAGGGGTCCTCAAACATCACAGGGAGAGGTCACAATTATACACCTAGCTGAAGGCAGACCGGAGGATATATAATGCTGTGGAGGACAGAAGAAACCGAGAGAAGCAGCAGCAGGAAGAAACAAAAGTGACAAAGAAGACCTGCCTGGGCCCTAGACTAGAAAAGCTTAAAATATGTGCAAGGAAAAGAAATATGGCAAGAGTAAAAAGTTTTTTTGTGTGTTTTTTTTTTTAAAGATAAGAAATAAGATACAGAAAGGTGAAAATAAGTGATTATATTTGTATTACTGAGCACTGGATAAGCAAGCACGCCAAACTGATACCCACCATGGCCGTTAACGCCGTCACCTGTATCGAAAGAGAACGAGAGTGAGAATCAGAGGGTGCCAACATTTTCTCTTTTTTTTTTTTAACCACACACACCAACAGGTCACAGCTGCGCTGACTTGGTGTAATAAAATAATAATAATATTTTAAAAAACAGTCATAGTAAACAACACAATAAAATCCTGGAAAAACACTATTGTTCTGCATATAAGTAGTAATTAATATCATTTTAAAGTACGGTGCTAAAAACAATTTATTTGCTTTTTAAATGAACACTGAGATCCAACCTGCAAGTAATTTTCTTTGACAGATGCAAGTAATGTTGCACAACTCCAGAAAGGGAATGTGGTATTTTTTTGGGGGTTTCTGTTATCTTGAGATCACGACATTTATTTTTTGGTAACCTCAAGACAGCTGAAATTACTTCATGATCACGTAGCCCAGTGGCTCGAGATGCGCTGTATAGTGCTGTTAATGTGATTCTGCGTGCCCCCCCTGCCCGTCCTATAGTTCGGATTTCCCAAAAGTCCATGAGGTAGATTCTGTACTGATGTTTCCAAATTACAAATGATTTTTCTTCTGATTAAAACGAAAAGTTGTTTTCTCAAGATCATGATGTTGAAACAAACATGCACGATGTTATAATAAAAAAAAACTTCAGGTGCATTGAAGCTCTGTGCTCAATCCTGAGTTCAGGTGACTATGTGGAATTCATTTCCAGTACTAGAGATACTGGGGCGTCGCCATGGTTACTGCATTTTATTTAAATAGATGTTGCCTGAATAGTTCATGAGACAAATGATGAAAATCAGTCTCGTAAAAGAAAATTTACCTTTACGGTTTTTGCCTTGTGAGCTGCCATCTCTCAAATTGCATGCAATAACCATGGGGAAATACCAGTCCCTCAAACTGGCTGGCCATGGAACCAATCACCAGTTCAGCATCACTATTTTTTTCATGACTGAATAGAGTACAGATCTGGGCATTGTCTAGCATTGATGAACAGATTGATAAATAAACAGATGGATGGACAGCATGCTTTATTAAAAAAACAAAAACCCCACTGTTGTCACTCGAATACAGAATTAAACCCAGAACCTTGGAGCTTCAGTGCATTCATTCTACAAAAGCACCACTTTCTTTTTCTGTGATTGAAAATTACCAATGCGTTTGCTTTAATATGTAATGATTTTAACGATAGTAATTCTTAGACATGGATTCGAATTGCAGAGTGTCATAATCTAAGAGCAAGAAATTGATTTATTTATATATAAATATATATATATGAATAAAAATAAAGATTAGGCTGTAACTATGTAGGAGGCATTTAATACTTGTGGAAGGCATCTTGGGTGTAAGCGCTAATGATGTGCTTTTTAGAGTTAGCTAGCAAAAACAAAGAAAAGTAAAGTAAATGCTGGTGAAGAAACGACCTTGAGACGACTATTATCAGGAGCACAAATGATCGTGTCTCTCAGATGTTTTACAACATTAAATCTAACACTTTTAAAACGTTGTTCATTAATAAATTAAATACTGTTACTGAGGGGCAAATCTGTAGTATAAATGGAACAACAGGTTTAAGGCCTGAGGTTTAATGAAAATACACATCACAGCCTCCTCATTATTATTCTCTGTTTAACAGACGTGCATGTCGGCTTAATGTGTTTCAGCATCTTTCATTTAAATTCATTCTTGAGAGAAAATTTTTTTTGAGATTAATAAAAATAACTAGACCTTTCGGGATTTCCGTACTTCGCTGTGAATACAGAGACAGATGTGTGAGACTCTCAGCCATGTCAATAAGGACACTATCGCAGGGGTCCCCAACCACCGGGCCACGGACCGGTACCATCGGTCACGACGAATCATTTGGTACAGTTGTTGCAAAGACAGAATAAAACTTATTGACTTAATAAATTTAACTTCTTTATTTTATTTATCGACCTTCATAATCTGCAGGGTGTTAATTTAAAAAAAGCCTGTGAATTTTTTAGCACATTCTGCATTATAGAGAATTACATTTTTATTAGGTATGTAATTAAATTAGTAATTAAATCATGTAATATATATAAAATAGTAAGATAATATGCATGTTATTACGAAGGACAACAGAATGACCCCCTCCCCCAATATTTTGAAACTGGTCTGTGGTGCAAAAAAACATTAATTTATATTTGATGGAGTGAAATAAGTATTTGATCAAATTAGCAAGAATTCTGTGTGTATAACAAAAAAACAAAAACAAAAAAAAGACCCCAGTCACAATTAACCTCTTCCATTCAAACCTCTCCACCACCATGAGTGAGACCAAAGAGCTGTCAAAGGACGACCATCAGATTGTTGCCTTGGCCCTATGTTTTTGGTCATTGTCTTGCTGGAAGATCCATCCACCACCCATCTTCAGTGTTCTGGCTCAGGCCAGGAGGTTCTCACCCAAGATTCTACAGTGCATGGCCCTGTTCATTAGGTGACGTCTCTGAACCCTTATTAGAGAAACAGCT
This sequence comes from Silurus meridionalis, assembly GCF_014805685.1. Classification (NCBI taxonomy): domain Eukaryota; kingdom Metazoa; phylum Chordata; class Actinopteri; order Siluriformes; family Siluridae; genus Silurus; species Silurus meridionalis. The sequence goes on along the minus strand of NC_060912.1, from coordinate 6,813,961 downwards.
TCAAAAGCAGAACTTGCCAGTTCTGGGAGGTTTGGCAGAAATGCCAAAGAGCTCAATTTTGGTCTCATCTGACCACATGACATTCTCCCAAGCCTTCTCTGAATCATTCAGGTGGTCATTGGCAAACTTCATGTGCATTCTTGAGCAGAAGGACCTCGGTGTGTGTTACCGATGGTTTTCTTGGTGACTGTAGTTCCAGCTCTCTTGAGATCATTAACAAGCTCCTCCTGTGTAATTCTGGTCTAAAACCCTCACCTTTCTGAGAATCATCTTTACCCTTATGAGGTGAGATTTAGCATGGAGCTCCAGAGCGAGGCTGATTGACTCATCTCGTATTTCTTCTATTGATCATGCCAACAGTGAGCTCTCTCTCATCAAGCTTCCTGTTAATGGTCTTTTAGCCCATTCCAGCAGGTCTACTATCTTGTCCCTGGTGTCCTTTGACAGCTCTTTGGTCTTGTCCATAGTGGTGGAGAGGTTTGAATGGAAGAGGCTGATTCTGTAACTGTCTCATACACGAGTTGATATTAGGAGCACTTTCCTAATAGGACACGACTAATTTGGGTGTGTGGGAGTCAGAATACTTGCTGGCTGGTACTAGATTAAAAACTTATTTCACTCAATCAAATATGAATAAATGTATAACCTTTGTTTATTTTTATTATAGATTTGTTTTTTTTCTTTGTTAAAATAAACCGACCATAAAAAAATCTAGACTATTCATTTCTTTGTAAAGGGGTAAAACTCAAAATCAGCAGGGGATGAAATAATTATTCCCCCACTGTATACATTATACGGGCTGTCAAAATGAATGATAATTACTAATAATTCATAGTAACGGCACAATTTATTTATTATTACGCGCGGTTATTGCATTATTAATTGATTTTATTATTATTATTATTTGTTTCAGATACACTGGGGACGATTTCTACATGAAATGCCATTTAAAATTACATTTTTATAATTTTTATATGGGTGTTTGGAACTAAATATCCAAGTTTACATTTTTTTCTTTTTTTTTTTTTTTTTTGGGGTATGGCTCTCACTTTGCATTGCAAATTTTTCCAATGGAAATTTTACATTTACAACATTAATTTGTCTTCATGAGCTATGTTAAGTTTGGTTTCACTAATCATGAACATACATTTGCATAAAGCATGCATATTTGTCCATGTTAATTAAAGTATTAAAACCTCAAAGTATTAATTTAATTTACAGATACAAATGTGCGATATATCACAAGCTAACCCATGACAATCTTATGTTTAAACATTTAAATAGACTGACAGCCCATATACACACTTTTTATATATAATATTTATATTACCCATACATGTAAATACACACACATACCTATCCATCCATCTAATTTATTTATTTATTACACATAGACAAACAATATACAAACTTTCCCTGTCCTTGAAACGTAATCATGATGAATTTATTTATTTTAAATCTACAAAAGCAACAGTTCATTTCCAAACCCACATCTGCCCCATGGATGAGCCGAATGGGAGTCGGTTCATACAAGTGAGCCGAGTCAAATAATTTGACTCACCAAAAAGATCCGAAATCCCCCCCCACCCCCCGGTTCGAATTTTAGCATAAAATATTGTATAATAGTCATATTTTCGTGCATTCGGTACGCCTGTAGCTGTAAAACCAGTCAATCAGGTGTTGGTGAGACAATGCAGATACAAACCTTGCTTGTTTTCGCTCAGTTGTCTCTCAAATTCGTCAAACTCCGACATTTTGAATTCGCAGCGGATGAATGGGAGCGTGTGGGAAGCCTGGGGAGGGGAGGAGGGGGGGCGCTTTAGCCGACCACGTTATCTCACTTCAAAAACTAGCTGCTTCTGTCTATTATGAAACATTCGGCCAAACGGAGAAACCTTTGTTTATCGAAGCTGCATGCGCGACCAGCTGCACGGAAACTTCCTATACAGCGCGTTGTTACGCTTCCCTCCCCTCCGCTGTCCTGCTAGCGCTAGCTAACGAGCTACCAAGACCGTTTCGAAGCTCACACAAACAAACAAAAAAAACACCCTTACACGCGTTATAGCTCAACGCCTAAATATCCCCGGGTACACGTCTCGTGTCTGGGTTGAAATAAAATATAAAACGGCCGCGTGTTGTATTTAATAATCCCCCGAGCAAATACAATACCAGCCAGGAGACCGAATCAACGTAGCTAGTTTACGGCAGGTCCGTTTCTCTCTGCGCAGGCGGAAGTGAATGCAGGCTGAATCCAAAATGGCGCCGTTTGAAGCCCTTTCCGTGCGCTGCGGTGAACCTGCGCTTCTTACCCTGCTTAGTGTGCTTACACCGGAAGTAGTGGTGCTTCTGCGTTTCACCCAACGTTTGCAGAGCGGAGACTACAGGCGCGGAGGAGTATTGCAGTTAGGAAGGTTTCCTATCCGGTTTGAAGGACCATATAAGGGAGTTACACTATCTGGTGTGGGCTGATCAGGGGATTGTACTCTCCCCAGAGTGTCAGTAAAAACACGGTACAGGATTCAGAACCCTCAAACTTTACTGGGTTTAGAATTGATCGTGTGTGATTCTTGCTGTCAATTACTAGCTGCTGTTTGGGTGCGCGATGCCGAATGCCCAGTGCTGAATGACTGGTTGCGCGATGCTGTATGCCCACTGCTGAATGACCACCTGGCCTATTATACTCTTAATGAAGTATAGTCTTGGTGCACTGCGATGCACCACTTGGTACACTGTGATGCACCACTTGGTACACTGTGATTTCATAGGTAACTTGTCATGTTTGTTAAACTGTATGTCTGCCTCTAGTGGTGAAGCATGGAAATACAACTGATTGGGAATCCTTTCTAACACTGCCACCCCCAAATATGCATGGAGTATTTGCCCCTAAATCCAAGTTTAAAGACTGTTGGGTTGATCATGGTGTCGTCCTCATCAGCTATCTCTGGTAGATTAATGAAACGGGTAACTAGCAGTGTGTATAATCGACCCCTAACGTTGACCTCTGCAGACCTTACTTGTCCATTGGCTCCAGGGAATGTCCTTATCACTTTCCCAATCAACCAAAGGGCTCGTGGTTGCTGGGGATCAACCATCATAACAACAGACCCAACTGAACTGGTTTTAGTCTCTGCATGCCATTTGTGTCGTAATTGGAGATTGGGTAAGTAGTGTCTCACGAAGCTTGACCAAAAATGATCAGTGAGAACTTGACATTGTCTCCATCTACGTCGTACTATGGATTCATCGGCAGGGTATATCGCTTGAGGTTTAAGAGCTGTCTGGCCGCCCCATGCGCAGAAGATTCAGGGTAATTGGGTCTAAATCTGCTACATTGGAGGAGACATAACCTGGAGGTTTGCTTTTGAGAATTCTCGATAATTACTGTTTGAAGAACTTCTTCTGTTACTGTTTGTGCACCTACTACTGTACAGAGGGCATTTTCAAGAGATCGGATCTCCCTTTCCAAGCTGCCACCAAAGTGAGGGGCATTAGGCGGGTTGAACCGAAATTCAATCTTTTGTTTGGCGAGATGCCGTTGAAGTTCCTGGCTGCAATTCCATCCTCATCACTCCCAATAAAAATCTCAGCATCAGCCTTGCAGGTCATCAAACACACACAATGTCTGAGGAAGGCTCAAAAAATCGCAGCTGATCCCAGTCACCCAGCACACAGCCTGTTTAACAAACTGCTATCAGGCAGGCGGTACCGGAGTATTCACTTCAGAACCTATAGGCTAAAGAATAGTGTTTACCATCAAGCTATCGGAATTATCAACAAACTGTAATACAACGAAATGTAATACAAAAGAACTTAGCCTCCTTCTATGATAAGGAAATTTAGGAAATCTAAATCAAATTTCTCAACCATAGCAGAAGAAGAGATACCGCAATCATCCAATCTTACAATCCCACCACCTGCCCGCTGGAACCAATTCCTTAATTATGCTTCAGACAATCTCATAAGACCTCCTGCCATTCATCTCCACGATCATCTACGTGTCCTTAGCATCTGGCCATATGCCAACTACCTTCAAGTGAGCGAGGGTTATTCTCATCTTGAAGAAGCCTGCACTGGATCCATCAGACATCAACAAATACACAACTGAATCACTTTCTTTCCTTTCTTTCTAAAACTCTGGAATGCACTGCTTTTTAACAACTGTCTGTCTATTTTTCACAGAAGCTCCAAGATCCAAACCAGTCTGGCTTCAAAGCGGCACATTCCACAGAGACGGCCCTTTTGGCTGTCACTGGGAAAATACATGCTGCTTAATCAGCCAAGCTGTCATCTGTACTCATCCTCCTAGACCTTTCAGCAGCATTCGAAACAGTCAACCATAAGACTCTCTTGTCTACCTTCAGGAGCTTTGGTATCTGTGGAGCAGCATGCAAATGGTTTGCTTCTTACCTGGAAGGTCACTCATACCAGATAACATGGAGGGGGTCCACACCTGCCCCACACAGACTCCATTGGTGTCCCACAAGGCTCAGTACTTGGTCCTCTACTTTTCTCCCTATATACTCACTCTCTTGCTGAAGTCATATCCTCACATGGGTTTTCTTACCACTGCTATGCTGATGACACTTAACTCATATTTTCCTTCCCTCCCTCAGATGCCACAGCTTCTGACCTCGGCATGCCTAGCGGACATATCTTCGTGGATTAGTGCTCATCAACTAAAACTCAACCCTCTCAGAATAACTCTCTGCTCTCCCCTTTTAGCCGCTCGCAACCTTGTGGTAACCAGTGTTGGGGGTAACACGTTACAAGTAACGTGCGTTACGTAATAATATTACTTTTAGAGTAACGAGTAAAGTAGCGCGTTACTTTATAAATTTACACATTAATATCTGAGTTACTTTTTTAAAAAAGTAATGCGAGTTACTTTTCAGTTAAATTATTTTGCATAAAAAAAATAAATACTGAATTAAAATGAACGTAGTCACGTAGAATCGCGCACTCATATGTGCGAGCCGCGGGAACAGAAGCTGGTCAGAAGCGGAGATGGCAAACCAGAGAATTACATTACTGTGATGGAAGTATTCTTATTATTTTGAAATAGTCAAGGAAAACGAAAAGGGAATAATGGTTAAGTGTAGATTATGTGTTGGTGAAAAGCTCTTATCAACTGCAAAAAATACCACTTCAAAAAAAAAAAAACCATCTGCATGCAAAGCACAGCACTACAGATGTGTGTGTGTGTGTGTGTGTGTGTGTGTGTGTGTGTATAATGTTGAATATATGGAAATGGAGACAGAACTATAGAAAACGTTTGCCGACTTTCCACCACTGCAGATCTATGGACTGCTCAGAATAAAAGTTCTCCGTGGGAGACACATGTAGCGAGACAGAGAGCAAATTCACAGCTTGTTTGCTCTTTGTGGAAAGATAAACTGCCACGGTCACTGATAATAGCGCAAACTTTGTAAAAGCTTTCAGAATGTTTCAAGCTGATGATGAAGCAGAGAATGATGTAGACGAGGACGAGGTCATATTTATGGAATTGCACGAAGTTTTATGAGATGACAGCGAAAGGTATGTTCTCCCTCCACATCACCGGTGTGCAGCCCACATGTCTTTTGCCCTAATATAACTTATTTCTTAATGGTTCCCTGGTGGTCTAGTGGTTAGGATGCGGCGCTCTCACCGCTGCGGCCCAGGTTCGATCCCTGGTCAGGGAACCAACCCCAGCCATTAAAGTTGCACAAGCCTTAGTGCCGGTCCCAAGCCTGGATAAATGGGGAGGGTTGTGTTAGGAAGGGCATCCAGCATAAAAACATGTGCCAAATCAAACATGCGGATGGTCCGCTGTGGTGACCCCTAATGGGAGAAGCCGAAAGAAAGTTTATAACTTATTTCTTAATGGCAATTATCTATATTACACCTGTTACACCTGTAAGGCATGAAAGAGATACAAGTAACGCAAAAGTAATATAACGCGTTACTTTCCATAAAAAGTAACTAAGTGATGTAATTAGTTACTTTTTTGTGGAGTAACTCAATAATGTAATGCATTACTTTTAAAAGTAACGTTGCCCAACACTGGTGGTAACTATGCACAATCAACTGTCCTTCTCCTCACATGCTGCTAATGTGACTCGTTCTTGTTGGTTCCTTCTCTACAATATAAGGATTTGACCATTTCTGTCCACACAGGCTGCTCAGGTGTGAAAAGAAGACTTGTATTGCTGTGCAAGGGAAATATTTTAAAGGTGATAGTGTGTAAACATAAATAAGTACTTTCTTTTAACAAGAGCTTCACTTGAACTTTTCTGATACCATCTTTCTTTCTCTCTCTCTCTCTCTCTCTCTCTCTCTCTCTCTCTCTCTCTCTCTATATATATATATATATATATATATATATATATATATATATAATATGCTGTTATAATAAGTTCCACTCTTCTGGGAAGGCTTTCCTCTAGATTTTGCAGTGTTCTTGTGGAGATTTGTGATCATTCAGCTACAAGGGCATTAGTGAGCTGATGGTACTGATGTTGATGGAGACTCCAGTTTCAATTCATCTCGTTGGTGTTCAACAAACATTACATTTCAAAAGTTTTCCACAATGGTTTCTCTGGTTTAATGATAATGTAATGATCCACACAACTCACTGTGCAGTGGGAATAATTAGATAGTGGTATTAGTGGTTAACAGCTAATGGTTTGTAAAGATATTTCTAATAGAAACAAAATAGACAAAGGTTTGTGGCTCCCAGAACATAACATTCGATTTCTAAGTACTGTTCCAACATCCTGTTGCACAATTTGTCTCCGCTGTTATAATCACCTTCACTCTGCTGGGTAAATGTTCTGCTACATTTTAGATTGTGCTTGTGGAGATTTGTGCTCATTCAGCCACAAGGTGTTAGTAAAATCAGGTACTGATGTAGGGTGAGGAGGCCAGTCAGCATTCCAATTTATTCCAAAGGTGTTTAATAGGGTTGAGGTCAGAGCTGTGGGAACAGTTTGGGATTAGACATGGATTTAAAAAAAAAATCTGGTGTCCCCATTCTCTTGTTTACATACAGTGTATCTCTATATAATCAATCATGGTTTCTGAACTATCGTCATTTTATATAGTATCTGATCCAGTCAGCTGCTTTAACCAAGTAACTTCTATGAATGCATGTAACAGAATCCAAGCTGATTAGAAGTCTTACAGGTGAAGCCAAATAGTTTTATTTTCCATATATTTTCCATAAACGCAGGCTAAAACCTTGAGTAAATCAGATGTAAATTCTTCTCACGCATGAGTCTTCATGAACAGATCACGTATCCCATAAATCGCTATTGTTTGAGTTCTTCTCAAACACTCTCTACAGCACAGTGCAATAGACGGTTCGCTTTAACGAATAAGGTTCATATCATGAAAAACCCCACCACAAAATATTATATATTACATCCTCAGAAGTGAACAAGTACCTTAAATGAACATAGTTTATTACCCTTTCAAAACAGTGGAAAAACAACAAAAATAGAATCCAAACAAACAACAACAAAAAACACCATCACAGAACCAACAATCATCCTATTCACAAGGACATATTGGCTTACATCACTGACCAACTATTATACAGTGTATTAAGACCTCAGTAATATAATAAGGCAGGTGAAGGTTTTAGTGACTGAACAGAGCTAGCAGGCTCCATCTTTAAGGTTAATGACATTTACTACTCTGTGTATCTTTGGTCTTAGCTTTAGGTAATAGTAGTTAGGTTTTGTGACAGTAGTTCAAAATATGATCTACAAAAAACAATTCAAAGTTATGATCTATAACTGTCCTATAGGCTCCAATGATTTATATATGAACTAAAACTGTATCTTTAAATAAATACCATGGTAGCAAACCCTGGTACATGTCTAAATCCCCCTTATGTCTTCGAACTTGGGACAAGACCACAATTTTTAATCTTTCTTTTTACATAACTACAAATCAGAAGAGTTCACATCATTTACGAAGCCGTTTTAAACGTGTTAATGAACAGAGGAATGTGTTCTATTCGTCTGAGGGGTGAGAAAGTCAGCAGTTATTTTGGTTCACCTGAAATAATAATGAACAAGTACAAAAATATACATATATAATCTTTAAATACAGTGATTTTCTTCACAAGGTAAAGGATGAAGCTTCTCTCTCTCAGCCATTGATTCCTTTCTGCTTCTTTTGGATTTTTTTTTAACCTTTACTCAAAATATCTAGAGTGATGCCTCTTCTGACACTACAGCTGCCCTGAAGCCCATGCTGTCTGATTGGGAATGTTGCGCTCAAACTCGGACTAAAGACGAACCAAAATAAAGGGCTGACCATTCTCTCAAACCTAGCTGTTAATGGTTGCCAGCAGCACTGTTTCTGTCCAAATATTAACCAATAGCTCAAGTAGGAAAAAATAAATAAACCCAGCAAGATCCAAAAATCAGAAACCTTGAACCATCCGTTCTATTATTTAGCAGGTTTCAGTTTTTTTTTTGATGCATCAGTTCCTGAATCTGTAAGAGATGGGCAGCAGGAGGTTGTTTTTCTTCAAGGCCTGCACTTTGGCATGAGCGGTCTCGTCGAGGGCCTTGTAACAGCGCCGCGCATAGTCTAGGAGCTTCTCCTTGGAGGAATCGAACTCGCCGACCTCTTCGACTTTCTCCGGAGCGACCAGGAGCAACTCCGCAATGGGAGTGGTGGAGGCTACCGTGTTACGGTCGACCCCGTGAACCTGGAAGGCTCTGGACATGCTCTTGAGCTTCTGGTAGGTCACCAGGATCTTCTTGTAGCGAAAAAGTACTCCAGCAGGGTCTTTCACTAGGGGAAGAAAAATAAAAGAATTACAATAACCTGGTGTCATGTGACCCATGTTCAAATCATACACCGGTCATTGATGAAGTGAAGATAAAGCCTACAAAGAGCCTATGAATCATGTACAAGATCTCATTGTTGGAAGCTGTCAATAAAAAAAATTACATGTACAATGGAACGGCCGTAGTGAGCAAGTGGAAATAAAGGGACACCCCAGTGATGTCCAAAATACAGGACGTCTGTCTAAAATGGACCCAAAAATGGACACAGTACAATGGAGGCTACCAAGAGATCTACTGCACCTAATGCCAAAAATCTCATCACGTCTAGGCTATGGCTAGATGGAACTTTCTCTTGGAAAAAACCCACGGTAAAGCATGGTGGGGGAAGCAGCATGCTCTTGGGTTTCTTCTCTTCAGCTTGGCTTGGGGCTCTATATGAAAATCATAACTAGTGTAACTCTGTATTTTGGCACAAAACCCAAATCTAACAAAGGAATGCCTTCATAAGATGATCAATGATTTGGAATGGTCCAGATCTAAATTCAATAAAAATATTAATTATGCCACCAGTTTTTCTCATGAAATACTATTATTTGTTGTTTTCCACATTAATTTCCCCCCTGGTCTGGAAAAAAATTCCAGAAACTTTCTATGGGAACTTCTGGGGAATTTTGGAAAATTTGTTTTACAAACATAAATATAAACGTTTAGTTTGGTCAGAAGGTGTGATGCATGCAAAATAATACAGATTAAATTTTTTTTAAATTTTGACCTTGATTTGATTGTTAGTATAATATTTGTTGCACAATAGCTTACACATGGCACAAGGAAGTTTTAAACATAAAAGTATGTAAATATTACATAAATTCCTGGTAACCGGTCAATTTTCTAGACTGGAAACTTTCCAGTCTAGAAAATTCCTGGAATTTTGCAACCCTATTATGAAATCACATTAATTAATTAATTACAATACGAACAGCTGTATGTAGCCTTAATATACACTGAATTGGTTCGAATCGCACACGTTTAACACTTTTCTTTTTTTATTATGCGTACCATTTGATTACCAACTTTGGAATTAATATTGCCATCACTTTTAAGTGTAAACCCCAACCCACGCTTGGTTTTCCTACAGCAAAATAAACCCTTCCATTCTTCTTGCTGTACTTGTATCACAGTGGGCACCTTTTATAGCACCCTTCTTGTATGACATTCTGCCATCTTTGCAGTTGGTTTGGATCCATTTAGAAAAAAATTAATAAATAAAAGCTTCTTCTCACCTCTTTGCCTCTCCATTCCACGCGCTATGCGAAACACCCGGGTTCTTTTCACTCTCATCGGCCCCCCGTTTGACCTGCTTTTAGGCCTGTTTCTTCGGCAACTTTTGCTGTCCGAGTCGTCGTCATTTGACACGATCTCCTCCTCTTCGATGTAGCCATCCTCCTCTATGTACTCTTCTTCCTCAATCATTTCCTCATCTTCCTCATCTAAAAAAAAAAAAGCAGATGAACAAATAATAATAAAAAAAACAAAAACAACTCTCCCTCCCTTCCACTGTACACAAAAAATAAAGTCAGAATCAAACCTTCAACACTGTTCTTTTTCTTCTTTCGTTTCAGGGTCTGGCTGCGTGCTTGTCCAGAACGAGTCATCATGGGCAGGGGAGATGGGGTTGAAGCCCTGCGATGGGCCTTCTTCTGGGATGTGGTCTGTCGCTCTGAAGTAAAAAAAAATTGCTATGAAAGGAAAAATCATCAGGTCCTATTCTACAAACATTTCTGCTTGAAATGTACTTGTACAACATGAGCGATCTCAGCAGTCTCCCTTCTGTAAACCTCTCCAACACAGTTATCGTCCCAGTCATCTCTCACTACCTTTCCCTAATCCTTACCATTCCTCTCCTGACTCTTGGTTGTGAAGATGAACCGGTCAAGCTGGCAGCGCAGGAAGTCCCTTTCCTCTTCCAGGTCCTCGATGCGTTTCTGGAGCCAGGAGTTCTTCTCCAGGGAGATCTGCAGCTGAGCACGAAGGTTAGAAATCAACAGGTATGGGTTGCAGGGAGGGTTCTGTCCAGAAGAAGTTTCTGTTGAGAGCAATAACAGAGTCTCCATTACTTCTGCACAGAGCGGCTTTGTTAGTCATTAAACACGATTTGTGCAAATGCTCAAGTTTTTAAAATACATAGTTAAACAAAAAGTATGAATCTAACAAGAAGCATTGGAGTGATGCTAAATCTGAAATCTCTACTGTGTCTCATTAAGGCATATTACAACAACTCATTCTGCACAAGGTGTAAATCTGTTGGATGCATCAGTGACGCTAATGAGAAGGATGTGGTGGATATGGTGCGAGGACAATTTTCTGCAGCTAAATGTGGCCAAGACAAATGACCTGGTTGTGACTCCTGTCTCCAATCGAGGCGTCGGTGTGGACCTGGTGATGGACTACATATAACTGTGGTGTACCTATACAATAAACTGGACTAAAAACACTAAAGTACTGTACAGGAAGGGCCAGAGCAGCCTCTAGATTTCTGAGGATGAGTATGTTTTATCCGGACTGGACTGATCCGCAAGGCCAGCGTTGTTGTTGGGGAGGAGCTGGATTTTATAAATTCCACCCACTAACAGGAGATAATCAGTGTTATTCACTTCACCGGTCATAATGTTATAATGTCAATGTTATGCCTGGTCATTGTAGAAAACATACGTACACATATTATACAGAGAAGGCTTGGATCATGAGAATCACCTGTTTGTGAGGTCCTCATAATAATTATTAATAATTAATAATTCCAACAAAGTCAATAAAATGTATATTAAAAAAGGTTTTATTTCTTTCTGTGTCCCCTGGTTGGGGACCCATGCTCAAGATGATAAGGCAGAGGGCAGTGTTAATATTTCTATACAGGTAAATTGAAAATACGGAAAGTCAAATTTCAGACCTTTTTTTTTTGCCTAGCTACCAAATACGTATAAGTGTTTCTGTCTTGTCCTCAGATGGATACGTTTATTGCGAGTGTGGAGTCAAATTTGTCAATCTGAAAATCTTGTCTTCCATCCTTATTCTTAACCTGTTATCTGGAGGAGGATGCCTACATACTGAATCATTTGGAAAATAAAAACAAAACCTATTCTGTAGTTGGAGCGAAAGCTGCCAAGGAATTTATGTACTATTGAGAAAAAGGTCCTGCCCCTGTTCCACTTTAGAATCAGAAACAGAATTGGTCTGGTTGCTGAGGTCTATGCGGTATGGGTAGAATCGGTGAAGCATGGTGGTGGTAGTATAATAGATAATTGGACTGACAAGGATGGACATAGAAAAACAAATTCCATGTATATCTATTTCTTCTCCCACACTATAAAACAAATACATTACCATCAAATATGTGGTCATTCTGGTTGTAGAAAACAGATTGGTCCGCATTAGTGTCTTCAAAGGGAATAGAGATTTCATAGCCATCCTCATTTTTTAAATCTGTCAACAAAGTAAAGAAAAAAGACACAAGAACATCTAAATAAAGTGGTAAGCTTCACTTTATGATGTTCCAAACAATACGTTTTTCAGGTATATGGTTGTATTTCGTGCAGCCAAAAGTTTGTGGACACCCGTGTGCTTGTTTAGCCTTCCAGATGTAATACCCTGTATTGCTGTTATATTAAGCCTCCCACTAGATTTTGAGGTGGGTCTGGAGATTTGTGAGCATTCAATCGCAAAAAAATTGTCCAGATCAGACATTGATGTGTGAGGAGATCTAGTCCATCAAACACCATGGTTTTACTTTTACCTTTGCTAGACGCCCTCATCCCGATCGACTTACAATTTATGTAATTTTACACAACTAAGCAGTTGAGCATTAAGGGCCTTGCTCAGAGTAGTAGTAGTGATTGATTGGCGGGGCTAGGATTTGAACTTATGACCTTCGGTTCAGAAGCTGTCACTTTCCACGATGTCTTCATAGAGTTAAATTTGTACAGAAGTGCACAGTCATGATTGAGAGAAAAAATAATGTTTGAACCTCTTTGTTCCAGGGAAGGGAAATTGTAATACAGCATGCGAAGAGATCCTATACAAATGTGTAGAAACTGTTCGAAATAAGATTTTTCAGCATTTCCAGTTGACCCTTTGGGTGTAATGTCAGGTGTCCACAAATCATTGAGTCATTGTACAAGTATACACACACACACACACACACACACACACACACAAATATAAAAAAATTATATCTATAAAAAATATATACTTTTTTTATAATCGTTTTTTTAATGCTGTAAAAAAATGCTTTCAAAAATATGCATTTCAATTGTTTAGCAATTACAGAACAATCAAACAGTAGAAAAATCTAAATCAAATCAATCGATATTTGGTGTGACCAGCCTTTGGCTTACAAGTCTTACTTTTGCACACTTTATACACTTGAACAAAGTCAGGTGTAGGATCAGAGTCAGGTGGATGATTAACCAGTTGTACCAGGCAAGTGCTAATCATCAATTTCATATTAAGGTTTATTAACTAACATTAGCAAGAGAAAATGCTATGCAGGAGAATCAAACCTGGGTGAGGAACAGCCAAACCGTGCTACTAAGGTACCATGGCAAGACTGCACACAGCAACAAGACACAAGGTAGTTCTACTGCATCAGCAAGGTCTCTCCCAGACTTCAAGATTTCAAAGTAGATTGGGTCTGCATGATGCTGTTCAAGCTACTCTGACAAAGCACAAATAAACAGGTATTGTTGGGGGCCGTAGACGAGGTGGTCGGCTAAAGCAGTGGATGAAAGACACGTCACGCTTATTTGCTATTTGACATAAGAAAATGTCCAGCAGTGCTATCAGGAAAGAACTGGTGGAACCAAGTGGGAACCAGATACAGCCTAGCATAGAAACAAGGCCAAGAAACTATTTGTGAAAACATAGGAAATGAGGTGCAGAAAAATTGCAGCAGGTGCTCCGGGATGATGAGTCGAAATCTGGAATATTTGGCTGTAGCAGGAGGCAATACAATGAGTGTCTGCAGGAAACAGTGAATCCTGGTGGTGGTTTCTTGCAAGTTTGGGGTCTGCATTTCTCCCAATGAAGTTGGAGATTTAGTCAGGATTAAAGGTGTACTTTATGCAAGGTGTACTTTATGCAATACCATCAGTAAGGCATCTGCCGAGTTCCTTCAAAGTTCCTTCAAAGTCTGTCTGTAAATGAACCTAGAACAGGGTCACCAACATTTTTTAAACTGAGAGATACTTCTTGGGTACTGATTAATGTGAAGGGCTACCAGTTTGATACAAACTTCTGAAATAACAAATTTGCTTAATTTACCTTTAATTCCATGTTATTATTAATAATTAATGATATTCATCTATGTGAAGACACTGATCATGTTAATGATTTCTCACAATAATTATCAACAATAATTTAACAAGGTAGAAAACAGATAGATGAAGCTCACTGGTAAGTGGCGCCTTGGTGAGCCATTTTTTTACAAAAGGCCCGCGGGCGACTCATATGTTCCTTGCGGGCACCATGTTGGTGACCCTTGACCTAGAAAACCAGAGGCTGTTTTCAGGCAAAGGCTGGTCATACCAACTATTGATTTTTTTGTTTGTTTATTTACTTTCCACTTTAATTGCTGAACTATTAATGTTAAATATATGAACTATTAACAAGCTACGTATAATATATTATATATAAATAAAATGTGCACACACACTACAATATACACATGCAAATATGTGTGTGTGTGTGTGTGTTGTGTTAGTTAGAGAGAGAGAGAGAGAGAGAGAGAGAGAGAGAGAGAGAGAGTGTGTGTGTGAATAATGATTTGGTATGACCATAAGTTACCTGTGGCATTCCTTGTACTTCTTTGTGGTTCAGTCATTATTGCAGTCTGACATGGATCCTCTTAAACTTCCAAGCTCACTAAAAAAACTAAACAAACAAACAAACAGAGCAGGACATCAGTCAGAAATACAAACCAGCATATGCACAGGAACTTGATCTGCTTAACACTGAACTGAACCCATGCATTTAGCAAACATACAACTAAATATACAAACCAACCAACTAATGCATTAACCAGATAAACACATGATGGAGTTTTTCTCTTAATAAACTCAGCCACATGGTTAATGCACATGTCCGGGATAAACTAGAGAAATCATCTGGCTGGAGGTCCACACGTGGGCTCATTATTAACATATCATTATTCAACCTCACACATGAAACCTGTCTCACCCTGATTACTTCAACTGCCCATATAATATATACACAAATATATAAACATCTATCAGTAAATCCAATTTACTCACCAAATCAATGTAAATATAAACCGTTGAATAAATCCAAATTATATCTGTCGGTGATTTTGCGTGGATTATAAACAGTTTCAGAAAGTTACCCTGTTAATCTTTGGATTCTTATTATTATGTTTTTTAATATTATTATTATTTTCGATCATCATTCAAATATTTAACTTCTCTAACAACTTAATAATACGGTGATGGGGGGGGTGCACCCTTACTCGAATACACTTCCGGTCATGCGCACTACTGACATGGCCTTGGAACGAGACCTTTTCCAGTCTCACGTTTTTAATAATATACCTGAGAAGACTTCTTTGTGGAGATATGTGGAGATAAATTGGAGAGGACAAAGAGGGATGGAAAATGATCTGCATTAAACAATAAAGCAAATATAATACATTTATAACACAAGTAATAAAAATAAACACAATAGTAGTATGCATGTTGTATGTTGTGCATGCTCAGGTAGAATGTATAAGATATTCACATCCCACACCAGTTCAGAATTTACAGGGGTTTTAATGGTTATATTCACACACTCACACACACACACACACACACACACACACACACACACACACACACACACACACACACATATATGTATATGTATACATTTTATTTTTTTTATTTACATTTTTATAAAGAATTAATGTATTTTTGGCCTGCTAGAGAGAGACAGAGAGAGAGAGAGAGAGAGAGAGAGATAGATAGATAGATAGATAGATAGATAGAACTTTGTCATTGCATAGTCACAGCACACTGCAACAAAATGCAGTTTAGCATCTACCAGAAGTCAAGTTTATTTGTATAGCGCTTTTCACATCAGACATTGTCTCAAAGCATCTTTACAGAATTTAAGAGTTAAGGTGAACGGTGTGTATTTATCCCTGATGAGCAGCCATGGTGACTGTGGCAAGGAAAAACTCCCTTAGATGTTATGAGGAAGAAACCTTGAGAGGAACCAGACTCAAAAGGGGAACCCATCCTCATTTGTGTGACATCAAGAGTGTGATTATAGTCTTTAAACAATACAGAACACTGAAGAGTGAGAACTAACATGAGCACTGGAGTATAAGATTATGAGTCATGTCCTTCCTACAGTCTTTTACAGTCATTGTGGTTATAAAACCAGGAGCTGCTTAGCAACTCATAAAATAGCTCAACATTTGAGATCATCACAGATCCAACACCAGCTTCTCCATGCCAGAGCCTTTAAACACTCAAAGAGGTCCAATGTCAAAACTCTACATGAAGTGGGATCCAATTGGCACTGGTAGAATTGCAAATAGTAGCATTTGTGCAAATTGACAAGTGCAGATAAATATGCAAATATATGTAGAGCATGTAATATATAAGTGTATATATGTACAGCAAATAAATGAAAGGTCTATGGCAGTGAATAATGTGCATGAGCTGTTTTATATATATATATATATATATATATATATATATATATATATATATATATATATATATATATATATATAATTTATATAATTTATTGGGCAGCAAAGGCCTGACCTACTTGCCTTTCCCTTTCGCAGCTGTCCATAGCGGAGTAATTATTCCCATTCCCACATCTGAGTACCCATGGGGGTTAAGGGCCTTGCTCGAGGGCCCAAGAATTGTATTCATGGTTACATCCATGACATATTCATGTTTAACAAACAAACCTCTGATAGTAAGCCTGCTTCGGCTAGTACAGATATTATAGATTTTGTTGTTCTTTATTTTCATAAATTATGTGAGCTATTTTTCTCGGTTGTAAATGACGGTACAGTATGCCATGAGATATAAGCGAGCTCTGTTTAGGGATGCTGAGATGTTTTTGCACCACCACACAATAACACCTCATCTAAAACAATCTATTATAATAATAATAATTAATGTTATATTATCATGATTTTTTATTATTATTATTATTATCATCCAAAATCGTGTTATTAAATGCAGTTTTATCATTTTCACTTCCTGTAAACCAAATAGTTTAAAACTAATTACGTAATAGTTTGTTCGTTTGTAAATGCGAATATTTGTGTGTGTGTGTGTGTGTGTGTGTGATTTCTGATAGTCCCACCCCAACTGCAGTAACTGGTTCAGGTGGGAAGAAAATAAAGGTGAACCCGGAAGTGAGGTGTTTTCAATGCTAATAGAAGCCTGAAGTCTCTCTTTCACGGCGGACCTGCGGGAAAAACTTCATGAAGAAACTATTAAAAACATTTTCGTGAAGTTTTGTGAAGGTGAGTATTGATCGAAACAGAGAACTGGATAATATAATAAGAACTAGATATCAGCTTACTTTCCTCCCTATTCACTAACTCAGCTTAGTATAGCGTCCCAACCCTGTCTCTCAAGTTTATTATTATTATTATTATTATTATTATTATTATTATTATTAGTTATTATAACTATTATAACTAAATGTGAAATTATTCACATTTAAGGGTATAAGACGTAATCTATGTTTTTGGTCTATGATGTTAAACTACAGTCGTTACTTTCAAGTTTTGGGTTGTCATTATGTAGGCCTGTTTATATAATATCATACAAAAATAACTTTTGCCCCAAGATAAATCTGACGTAGGGACCTAAAATTCAAGTGAAACACTTGTAGGAATGTTTTCGAGTAAGTAAATAAATAAACACACAGTGGCAACCCCATTTATGATGGGTCACGTGACTGTGCTCAGCCTGAAACAATTGTTTTTCAAACTTCTGTTCAAAACTAATTCTTACAATTCAGTGATCCAGATATTAAAAAAACCAAATAAAAAATTGAAACCCAAATTAAAAATATTAGTTTTTTTTGTAGGGTTGAAGAAATCATGACACCACAACAACGAGGCCATGACTTTTTTCAAAGTGTTTACAAAGCATAGACAGACAGACAGACAGACAGACAGATAGACAGATAGATAGATACAACTTTATTGTCATTGCATTGTACAGGTACACAGCAACGAAATGCAGTTTGGCACTTACCAGAAGTGCAAAAATGTAGCAATCGTGCAAATAATGCTGATAAATATGTAGCATTTCCAGGATCCCACTTTTAAATTGTTTTCTTCAATTGGAGACCAATCTGTAACTGGAGACGGTTCCACATGAATACCCTGAAGATCCATTAAGTTACTGAGCAACTGAAGAACTATGAGGATGGATTTGAATTATAATGAATATAAATAGTTTGCCACAATGGCATAGGACTGCCGTTTGCATGAACAGTTCTGAATTAAATGTCCATCCCTGTATAGCACACCACAACAATAATGCAACTGTAATGAATGGACATTCCGAGTTGAGGATGAGTATGGTTCCCTCTTGAGTCTTGTTCCTCTCAAGGTTTCTTCCTCCTACCGTACCAACTCCTTGCCGCTTTCACCACTGGATCGCTCTTAGAGAGATGAACTTACAAGGGTTAAACTTATAGGCACTAAACCTATAGACAGTAACATATAAATTCATATTTGATAAAATTTCTGCTATACAAATATATAAATTGTTTTGAACAAATGTCATTTTAAAAGCTATACAAATTAATTGGTTTGAATTGGAACTGTATTGATCCGAATTGGGTTCTAAAAACTATTTCCAAAATTCATTGAAGATCATCATGAACAAGGGGAGAACCAATTACATTAAAGGATTGCAAGTGACTGTAATGTGTTGTATTCTTCTTGGGTATGGGGCTGGATGGCTGGACTAAATCCATTTGTTATCCAAAAAAAACATTTAAGCCCAAATCCAAGCTTAATCACCCCCAAACTATGAAAGTGCAAAGTGTGTTAAGCTCCGATGAGTAGAATATGTTTCCTTTTAAGGCATCATTTTAAAAGAAAAAAAATAATGTAAAAAAAGAGTAAAACTTGTCAAAAGAACAGCCAACCAGTGTTGAAGCATGGTGGTGGTGGTGTCACAGGTGATGCGGAGGAGATCCATATCTCTATTATCTCCATATCGATTCATATACATACCAGGCTTTTGGTGTCCCACAAGGCTCAACATTTAGTCCTCTCAACATTTCTCCATATATACTTCATCTTTTGGTGAGGTCATGTCTTTACGTGTGGATTCATGCCCATACAATCATATGTAACCATAGTGAAGTACAAATGCAGTTGCATACAGCGAGCAAATAAGCAAACAGTTCCTAATTATTTTACTTCAATTTTGTTGTCATTTAACTTGTGAATATAGCAGTTTTGTTAAATTGTCTGAGGCACCAGATAAATTTGTCAAACTGGAATAGAAATCCATAAAAATAGGAAATGATTGTAAAAATGTTATGTTTTATGCTCTCCAGCCTTTTCCGGTCAGCATGGCTTCCTGCACTGGCCTGGCACACTGCAAAGTGGCGTTGGCATTCGCGGTCATTTTTGACCTAGTGGGAGTGATGGTGTTGCTTGCAGGAGTTTTTGTCCCTCTGGAAGTGAAAGGCAGAGACTTCGGTGACTTGTTGGTATACACAGGAGTTATTCTGGTGCTGATATCTCTAGGTGGCTGGGTGATGTGGTACAGTGGCAACATCGAAGGTCTGGCTACGAGCAAGGAGATGGGCCACATCGGCAATGCAGTGGACCGCATCGCGCGCACACTCAGCCGCAAAATGCGCATTCACCGCGGCCACCAGGGTCCCTGAAGCAGATCGACAGAAGTTTTACGCAAGCTGCCTAGGTACAATAATGAGCTACGTAATTGTATTAATGTTATTCATATAGCTTTGAATTTAGTTATGACCAGGATTTATTTTTTTAATACATTGTTTATGTTTTGTGTCTCTTCTGTCGTTTATTTCCTCAGGCCATCACTTGCCAGTTCCACGATAACGAAAGCTGCGATCATGCACCCCAACCAAACAGAATAGGAACTTTACATCGTTCAGCTGTTACGCATGAATATTACATAGCACATGAGAACGTGCAGAAGACATTGCAGTTGTGTCTCTTTTTTCTACATATGTTAAATATGCATTTCATTTCAGGTTGCTTGATTGCATGTTCACTCACTTACTTCAAAATCTTAACCTGTGCAGTCTTAGACATTTATATAACACAATTCTTTGCTTGGCATATACCCAAGTGGTTTTACTTTAATGATATTCTCAGTATTTCAGACCTGCTCTGTTACAGTGCCTGAGAGCACATGGCTTTTAGAACACTCTAAAAATTTAAAGCGCCTTCAAAATTTTCTGTTTTCTTTTTTTTGTTTCAGGCCATTGGTAAAGCCTGGACAAAAAAATACAATGTGTATAAATACAATATTTTGTTTATGTTTTTTATTGTACTGAGGTTATTTTGACATCTTGGCTAATAAAATGTTGACTGTTATGCTACCTGTGATTAGTCCGTTTTTGCTTAATCACTTACAGTATGTCAATTTTTTTTTGTTTGGTAACTCTTGAGTTGCTTGATCATTCTTTATAGTGCTTTGTAAATTTTTCTCATACGCTTATGAATTTTGTAAGAGATGGATATCAAGTGGGCTAGAAAGTGCCCAGCTTTCACTAATACTCTTGTAGCTAAATTAACACAAATCCTACATTCACACTACAATAAAACTTTCTTTTTGGCTTCTCCCATTAGGGGTCGCTACAGCAGACCATCCGCATGTTTGATTTGGCACGTTTTTAAGCTGGATGCCCTTCCTAACGCAACCCTCCCCATTTATCTCGGCTTGGAAACGGCACTAAGTTTGTGCAACCGTAACGGCTGGGATTGGTTCCCTGACCGGGGATCGAACCCGGGCCGCAGCGGTGAGAGCGCCGCATCCTAACCACTAGACCACCAGGGAACCCTCATTCACACTACAATGTCTAGTGGAAATCTTTTAAAAAGGAGTGGAGTTTGTTATAAGAGCAAATAGGGACTCAGTCTGGAATGTTATAGGCTGAATGTTAAAGCCCATTTGAGTTTTATTTTTGCACATCAGACATGACACCAGTCGAATCTTCCCTTTTAAAAGACACCTACCAGGTTCGGGTGGGTGACGATTAACACGTGCTTCCTCTTGAATGTATGAAGACTGATGGATGAGTGAAATAATGCACAGGCTGCATCACAAAAAATGCTGTCTGCCTTCTTCAACATCCATGAGTCCATCAAGCTAGTGTCTTGTTAATTTTTTTGTTCTCAAACCCAAACAGAAAAACCAACTGAATTGGCTTTGATGTTCCAATAGTTTCGGAAAACTCTGTAAGGTTTCATTTATTGATTTGTTGTACAGTGTTTTAATAAACACCATTTCAGAACTGTCTATGTCAAAGAGGAAAAAGCAGACAATGGCAGCAGTGCTCAAATTAAGACTTAGTGGGTCCCTAAGATTATTTTAGTAAAAAATATATGAATTACACAAAAACTGGGGACCCCCCCCATAAAACTCAATTCAAACTCAATTAGGACACCTGTTTTTTTCACCAGAAGGTCCCTAAAGTTTCCCCAAAAGTTTTACCACATACTTGGAGGCACAATTGTATAGAATGTTGTTGGCTGTGGTAACATGGCATTTTCGTATTTGAACTAGGAGACCCAAACCTGTTCCAGCATGACAATGCCCCTGTGCACAAAGCAAACTCAATGAAGGTATGACTGCAATCCAGGCCTCCAAACACTACATCAATACCTCACTTTACTAATGCCCTCGTGGCTGAATTAGCACAAATCTCCAGAAAGATTGAGTGGAACATCTCCCCAGAAGTGTGGAGGATATTATAACAACAAATGGGGACTAAACATGGAATGGGATGTTTAAAAAGCATGTTATGGTCAGGTTTTTTTCCTTTATAGTGTATAGGTAGACCTTACAAACCAACACGCAGGGGTTAATTATACAGATACAGATACAGATATGTCATTCAGCACATATTTTGCATGTACATGTCCTCCACATGCACCCTAACACTGTATGTGGCAACCATATCTTTCAACCAACATTAATGTTCAGCACATTTCATCCGCCTCTACTTCACCTTCTTTCTTAAACGCATTCATTATCTTGTCGATCTCGTTCTCACAGTCTTCACACCCCTGAGGTCCACACCCTTCTAACAGCACCAGTCCATCAGAGATCATTACTCCAGGCAGACCCCCCTTTCTTGAGGGCCATGTGGTGTCAATGAACTTCCCTTGCTGGCAGTGCTGAAAAGGAAGGTTGATGGAGTAGATGCTGCCACTAGCTCCGGCCATAATAATATCGTCATAAGGAGGAGCATGGCCTGCAGCCTCTTCCAGGCGAACACGAGCTCGGTGCGTCATCTCAATCAATATCTTGGTGTAGGAGTTGAGGGTCAAGACAGCTGCAGCCATGCAACAGCTAAAAGAAATCCAAGCCAGACTGAAAAGAAAGTTATGTTGAATGGAGAATTACTTAATTATGTTCAATATGTGTAAAAGAGAAGGAGGCAAATAGTTCATCTTACGCAAACGACCAGCCGTAATCCCAGGACTGTGGTCTCCAGTCCTTAGGACCAATGCTCACAGTTAACTGAAATACTGTAGTGTACATCATATGTGCTACCATCCCCATCATTCCTGAAACAGAAACAATTTCCATCGCAAAATAAAGCATATTTAAAAGAAAATATAATTGAAGGGGTATCCAGAACATTATCAAAAGTATGTGGACACCTGATGTTCACTATTATTAGATTAAATTAGATTCAAGTTTATTGTTATTGTGCGAAGTACGTGAAATGCTGTTAGCATCTAACCAGAAGTTCATAAGTGGCCTATTTACAATCAATAGCAATATGTTAAATGAGGCTTTGGGTCCGTATGTACAGGGGTGAGAGTGGTTAATGTACAGAACGTGCAGTAGGTAATAAGATATGATATATATAGCAACAGTATAACTGTGCAAGATTGTGCAAAGGGTAAGACATATCCAGAAGATGATTTTCAAATAACACGATATAGATATGCATACATATGAATGTTTGTATGATACAGAATAAATTCTGTGATGATAAGTTATGGATGGTGCAAAGATGCATAGTGGATGAAGCAGTACACATCATAAGCATTTGCGATTCTCTTGAATTTCTTTATGTGCTGTAGCACTAAAATTTCTTCTCACTGGAACTAAGAGGCACAAACATTTTTCTAAAAAATAGTGACTTTGCATGAAGAAAGTCTGGAAGTTGTATGTACAGAACCCAGAACTACTACCAGACTCAACACCGGTCTAGACCTTCCTCCCAGAAAACATCAAGCTAGCATCTCATTCACTTTTTGATCTCAAAACCAAATATCTTCAGTCTACAGTGAAATCAACAAAATTGGCCTTGATATTCCAATAGTTTAGGAAAAGGCTGTATGATCACATTTATTGATTTGTTGTGCAGTTTTCCAATAAATACATTTTCAGCCCTGTCATTACTAAAGTAGAATATGTAGATCTTGACAAATATACTAAATGGACAAAAGTATTGGGACACATGTCTTTTCCAGCTGTATGTGTTCCTTCCCAAATGGTAACCACAAACTTGGAGATACACAATTATAAAAAATGCCTTTGACATTTTATAACATATCCTTTTTCCTTCATTCAAAGTAGGAGACCCAAACCTGTTCCAGCATGACAATGCCCCTGATCCCAAAGCAAGCTCAATGAAGATATGGTTCACATGTGTTGGAGTGGAAGATCTTGAGCGTCCTCCTATAGAGCTCTGACCTCATTGTGACTTGAGTGAGGCTTATGTGTCCACAAACATTTGGCTATATAGTGTACAAGGTGGTATCAAAATGTTTCGAGACTAGCTCTCTTTACAAGAAAGTACTTTATTTATCTAGGTTTACAGACTATCACCTTCAAAATTGTCCCCTTGCACAGCAGTACGAATCTGGTGAGTAGGGTGGGTGCGGAAGTGAGATCAGGTGGATTGTCCTCTGACGATCATCATGTGCAAGTTGGTGAATGATTTCGACATTTTCGGGGGGTTGAGCTTGTTGAAGGTCTTCCTGATCACTGGTCTTTCAGTGATGTTCTTCCGCTCTTTAAGCGCACCTGCTCAAAACACCTCGAACGACTCGTTGTGAAACGTATTTCATGTCAAATGTCTCTGTGGCAGATTTGCCCAGTGTCTTGCAGAATTTCACATTTGCTCTTTCTTCTAACTTGCTGTCCAGGATGAAATCACAGACATGGTAAAGTACATGGTCGGAATAGCAACTATTAGTTGCAACCATTAATTTCCACCATTAGTCTCGAAACCTTTTGAAACCATCTCATACATGAGTTAAAGTGGAAAATCTTAAGTGTCCTAGGTGTCCACCAACATTTGGCTGTATATTATGATTTCTACTACCATTGGATATTAAATGGAATATATAATACTTCACCTGAGAGAATAGTGCAAATGGCAGCAAAAGCATTGATCTTAAGTGCATACATCTCCTTATTTAAGCAAAGTAACAGCAACTCCATCCACATCAGAAGAAATCCCATGGCCAGCAGAGTTATATACATGAACTCTGAGAACAAGGAGAGCCAAAGAACACCTGGAGACATATAAAAGGAACGGAGGTAACATGATATTCTTTATTATTGTTATAAAACCTTTAATATTTTTAACCCTAATTGACGAAATTCTTACCAAGTTTTATACAGTGTATAGTGTACGGAATCACATACACACCTTGTAAACATAGTCAAATATGTAAAGTTTAAAGCTTTACATAAGTAAAGTAACCAATGACATTTACTTTGTTACTGACCACCACTTGAGCAATAGAGAGTGGGACAACTGCCTTGTTTTGGAGCAGGGAGATGAACAGTGATTTTTGTGGTTGACCCTGGAGTTGTGTTAACCAATCATTTAACTCAGATCAGTGTTTCAAAGTACCAATCCTATAATGCTATTTGCACCAGACAGAGGCAATTCGTTTAACTGTTAATCTACCACAAAGCTGACACAATCCACCCCATGTGGCATGAGCATGTCCTCTTTATGATGTTAGAGGAAGTCTGCACTGTAGCTACCTGGGCATCACTGTGCAGCTTTTTCAGGTGGTATTGTATCCCAGTCTGGCGATTGACCTAAAACCATCTTTTTGTTCTGCCCTACGGAAGGTTAGGTTTTTCTTGACATTATATTCAGGAATGAAAACAAATGCTACTTGCGTGTAAAACTGTGGTGTGTTGGACAGATAATCACCAGCAGATCATAATGTATAGATTTCAAGAGAACTGTGGCTATATAATGCACTTGGTGACTATATGAAGTTTTTTGGTGAAGGTATTGGTAGGCATTTTGGTGAAGGTGAAGGTATTGGTAGGCATGTGCAAGATTCCAGGGTATATAGGTGACATTCACCTCCTTCGCTTTCCACAGGATCATAGTTTTATATGTTTTTACCTTGTGCTTCTCCTGGAGTCAGTTCAATAAAACTTCGGCATTTCTCTCCTGAAACAAAAAGAATAGGCCCATCTATGATTTTAAACCAAATTGAATAATAATAAAAAAGATACTCATTAAAAACGGCCTAAGGATGCTTCCTACAATTGAAATAGCCCCCAAATATACAAAGAAAAATGCATAAATATTCTCCTCCTAATTTCTAAGACATATGTTGTTGATGTGAAATTCGTATTACAGTTTAAAGCTTTTAAATGCATATGAATACATACACTGTATGGACAAAAGTAGGTGGACACCTGACCACAAGGTTCATATGCGCTTTTTGAACATCCAGTTCCACATCCAGTTGCTATTTGCACTTATAATAACCTCCAATCTTCTGTTCCAGTAGATTTTGGAGTGTGCTTGTAAAGGTTTTTGCTCATTCAACCATTGCCAACCATTGTACTAATGCAGGGTGAGGTGGCCTGGGATGCAGTCAGCGTATTCATCTTAAAGATATTCAGTAGGGATGAGGGCAGAAAATTCAATGCGATTGCATCCGAAGACGTTTGATACAATCGTGTGCCTCCAAGTTTGTGGTAACAGTTTAGGGCTGGAAAAGTCAGATGTCCCAATACTTTTATTAATATATTTAGGCTTTTTGTAAGTACAATGCCAAACGAATTTAAAGTGGATGTACTGGAATTGAATACTGATGTATTGGTGGTATATTACATAAAAACAAAAGTGTCTTAAGCTGTGTTTCTCTTTACTGTAACAATAATAATAATAAACTGAATTTTGGGGGTAAGCACCCAGATTCATTGAGCCAAACATTAACAGATGGATTGTAACTGTTGACCAAGCAATCACAGGAAAGCAAGGCCATAACTTATGGCAATGGAATCCAAGAATTTGAGTTTCAAACATGTTGTGCATATATTGTGTGAAGGAATTCTCTGACTGAAGGACTAAAGATATGTGCAAATGAGCAGTATGTCAAGATGATATGGGGAAGATGGGACAAAATTATGTGGGGAAGTAGCAACAATAGAATATAGGAAGTAGCAACAATAGAATAGCTTGCACTTGGAGTCTAGCTTTTGACCAGTAGGTGGCACTGGCAAGAAATTTACTGAACATAATTAGGTCATGGTTCTGACAAAGAAAGTCCCAAAACAATTCCTGAAACAAAGACTCACACCCTGTTTGGGGCTTTGCTGTCTAAAATGTTTGATGGGCAAAACGTTTGGAGTGTTTAGAATTCTTTTGGCTTACTCTGAAGATTTTTTATTTATTTATTTATTTATTTTTGATATTGGACAAAAGTTAGTTGGAGGTTGAATAACAACAGGGTACCTATGCATCTGTGGTGCTTGGCGCTCCAATAACAGCATATTTCTTTGAAAGATTTTTCAATGTACCTTATTTTACCTTATATTGAAATACATTAATACTGATAAAAATTAAATTTTTTATTTTTCATCTGATCATGGCCCATATAAAAGTGTGTAGAGCCTGGCAAGCAAGAGGAGCACACCTGACTCACAGCAGCTTAAAGAACTGATGTGCCTTCACATGATGGTTTCTCAACATGATCACATCATTGCTCTGTGCTTGAAAAAAAATCTTGGAGAAGAGATAAATAAATAAATACAGCCTTACCTTCACCATTAGGTTGTTTCTCACAAGATCGCCAGAATCCAGTATGGAAGTATCTAAGCATGTATTTATCCTCTCCTGTTTCCCAGATATAGTGGACTGCATTGGTCAGCTTCTTTGCCTTTATTAGCGCTTGCTCCTCCTTTCGCTTTGGGGAACTTTTCAGGCTGGACTCAGGCTTTTTGGGGTCTGCAGTTGGGCTCTCTATGTTAGGGTTTGGAGTGGAGATAAAGAGAAAATATACACATAGTTGTTCCATATCACATACTCCAATCTAAACATTTTCTACATTTTCTATTCTACATAGTTGTACAGAATATGGTTCTTGCACAGGGGACTAGAGGCAGCAGCTTGGTAGTGCTGTGATTTGAACTCAGCCTTAAAATCAGACGTCCAATATCTTAGCTACACTGCTCTTTAGTTTCTGTGAGGAAATGAGTTCTCACATATTCCACACCAGTGCCTGTTTAATCATGTGAGTCAAATATCACTTACAGCAATTTGAACACAAGCCTAATAATATTTTTTATATCTTGCTATGATTTTTTGTAAGTAATTTGAATTTTTGTTACATTTTAAGTTTCTAAGTTTCTTAGTTTTGAATGAGTGCAGATTTTGGTATCCGAAAACAAAATGGAATTGATTATATTTATTGTAGTTCTGCATGTAGCTCTCCAAACACCTGATCTAATTAAGAACAAGCTTTTATGCCCCTGTAGTACAAGCAGTTCAACCATGTTACAATACCCCAAGAGCAGGGGGGGTTAAGGGTCCTGCTCGAGGGTTCAGCAGCGGCAGTGTGGCACTGAGCAGTAACCCACAGCTGCAACCACTAAGCCAATATGTGCATATTGTGGGTTTTACAAGCATCAACTGCAACGGAGGAAATTACCATAATAACAGTTTTGTGTTGTTATGAAAAAATATATCAATGTTTGAATTGCATGATATATATTAGCAAGAAAAGGTGTCAGAATTCACACACACACACACACACACACACACACACACACACACACACACACACACACATATGTATATATTAGGGCTATCAAAATGAATGTGTTAATAACGCATTAACGCAAATCAATTTTTCATTCATTTATGCACTAATTTGATTAACGCAGCATTTCTGTTTTACAATTTTTATAAATAATTAAATATAAAAGATGCTAAATAAAAACACGTTTGTCCACCACATCCTTTCTTTACTCAGATATAAAAAATTCCTAAAGAAAAATAATTTTTAATCAATAAACATTTGTTTTACTGATGTGCCAAGTCTCAAATCAAGCAAGAAAATCCGGCATAGTGCTTGCATCCGGCAATTAAAACTGTCCGTGTGGAAACGTAGCAAAATGTTCTGATGATTTACGTAATTTAAAACACCACAATTCCTTTAAAACATTTACAAAAATATTTTGCCTTCTGCTCTATGTTGAGTTTGGTTTCACTAATAATAAACATACATTTGCATAAAGCATCCATATATTAACCCAGGCCTATGTTGATTAGAGTATTAAAAACTTGAAAATAATAAATGTAAGGTATTCTTTAGAACAGATAAAAGAACCAGTTATCAGGTGAATCTTATCATCAGGTGTCCTTATAGTCCAAACCTTTGTCCATATAGTGTATATCTATGATATACTGTCACATTTCACATACTATCCAGCATAATATTTCTAACTATCTCTAAATAGATAAATATGTATCATAATACATCTACAACAATTTAGACATTGGCTGATTTTCTGTCTTACCGGTGGTATAGGGCTGGTTATTGTTCTGGCCACAGTTCTTCATTTTCACAGGAGACAGGCAGAGAGGCTTTACCACTTTGTGTGTCCCCTCACACCAGTAGGAGGTACAGAAGGCCAGTATAGAGAGTGTCAGGGCCAGAGAGGTTAAAAAGAGGGATAGCAGGGAACGGCTGCGTCTGGACATGCGCTTCAGCATAATGAATGAAAGAAACGAAGAGCAAAAGTGTGCTTAAGAATATATGAGATTTGGCTAAATTCTACAAATTTCAAAGGAGATGAACACAGGAAAGATGAAAAAAATAAACACTGTACAATGAGAGTATATAAATCAAATAAGAAAACAGATAGAAAGTTGTTATGAATAACAGTATGAGGGGAGGTGATAGAAGAAGAGCTTTTCAGAAGTGCAGGAGTGGTTTGAATAGTGGAGGGATAAAAAAATAAATATATAAATAATTTGAAAGATCAGCAAATCTGTGGATAAGAAAAAGAGGATTTAGAGAGTGAGGACAAGACAGAACCAAACATACAGTAGAAAGAAAAAATGAAAAAAAGAAAAAAAGAAAGAAAGAAAGAAAAAAGAAAGAAAGAAAGAAAGAAAGAAAGAAAGAAAGAAAGAAAGAAAGAATTACAGATTATTTACTTATTTTGACACACAATAAAATCCCATAATCATCAAAGATTCCTTCACGCCAACTATATAACTGCATTCTCATCCATGTATTCATGTAACCTCCACTCTTCTGGGAAGATGTTCCACCAGATTTTAGAGTGTGGAGATTTGTGCTCATTCAGCCACAAGAGTGTTAGTAAAGTCAGGTACTGATGTAGGGGTGAGGTGAGGAGGCCTGTGTGCAGTCAGCTTTCTGAATCATTCCATAGATGTTCAGTAAGGTTGACGTTAGAGCTCTATAGCAGGTCACTTAAAATCTTCTAGTCCAATCCATGTAAAGCATATCTTCATGGGGTTTGCTTTGTGCACAGGGGCATTGTCATGCTGGAACAGGATTGGGTCTTGTAGTGAAGTAGTTTAAGTGAAGTAAAAAGTTTATGCTACAGCCTCCAGAGACGTCCTATACAATTGTGTTAATCCAACTTTGGGAACCACATATGGCTGGAAATTTTGGTATCCCATATTTTTGCCCATATCCTATATATTTTTATTTAACTGTGGATGAAGGTGTTTTTTTTTTAAAGGTTTTAAAATCAAATGTAAAACCTGTGAGATGAATGTGTTATATAGTTCGGTTCAATTTTATTTATATAGCATTTTGATTAATGGACATTTTCCCAAAGCAGAAATAAATAGACTAATTCATACATTTGTCCCTATGGGTTCCTCACTAAGGAGCAAGCAAGAGGTGAGGGTGGTAAAAAATCTTCTTGAGAAGATATGAGGAAGAAACCTTGAAAGGAACCAAATTCAGAAGGGAAACTCTTCATATGGGTGACAGCGAATATCCATTCAGCATAGTTCCATCACTGTTCGGGTTTCAACTATTTACTGATGGGCATTTCAGTGTAAACTGTTCATTGTAACTGTAGTCCTAAACCATTGTAGCAAACAGTTCATATTAATTGCAGTCCAAATTT
Source organism: Silurus meridionalis (assembly GCF_014805685.1). Classification (NCBI taxonomy): domain Eukaryota; kingdom Metazoa; phylum Chordata; class Actinopteri; order Siluriformes; family Siluridae; genus Silurus; species Silurus meridionalis. The sequence continues at coordinate 6,783,522 of NC_060912.1, read as the reverse complement.
ATCTTCATCTTCAAGTTCTATCAATAGTGGAACCATGGATTATTAGAGCAGATTTCGAAACATTATTTGTTTTGTGCCGTTTATTGCAAAATTATTTCACAAAAAGTGCATTAATTTGACATCTGTTTATTCGCTTCAGCGCTTAAAACATGTCCAGAATTCCTCTCGAGAAATGTGATTTGATTCCTATTTACAATTTACATCTTTGTACACCGCTGAGCAATTCACATCTGTTTACAGAATCTTCTAGAAGACATGTGCCATCATACACTCACTCACTTTTCTGACTTTCTAATGACAACTTGCTTCTCTCATACCTTTGAGTGGTCCGATTCCTGGAGAGATTAAGGTTTTATGGGTTTATGTATGCGATTAGTCCACGTCTTAGTCATCAACAACAATTTCGGTTTAATCCTTTATGTTTGAGTGCAGATGTTAATCTCTCAAATAACAATGCATCAGCTTTTGATGCTTTTTCCACCTCAATTGTCGGGCGTGCCGACTGAACCAAGATATGCAAGAAGAATCTATAGTAAATAATAGCTGATAAATCAGAAGCAGACTTTTTTCAGAATTGGTTAAGTATCCTAATAAATAAGTATCCTTATATCCTTATATCCATTTTTCTGACTTTCTCTGTCTGTATAATTGCTTACTTCATACCCAGTACAATTACAGATTAAGGATTTATATATAGTAAAAATATACAGATTCAAAAGATTGGTGTGGTTGTAAAAAAAAAAGTCAAGAAGTATTTTACCATAACGTTACTTTTATTAGCTGTTCCACATTTAACGAACAGCCACTGGATTGTTGAAGGAACAAGAGACATACTCCTTTCCTTTCATTTCCATTTCAATAATCGGAAAAAACTTTCCCAAATTACACAATAATTAATTATATAATTAACAATACGATGATGATGGTGGTGCTGATTAATATTATAATTAAAACACCTCCAGCCTGATTTCTCGGTTATACAATGCATTCATTGATTGTCTATTAATACATCCAGATTGATGATTAAAAAAACTATAAAAAAACCCACAAATATTCAAGAGAAATTTACCTCATAGACAGGCACAGTCCAGCTTATGCTTCTTCCATCCAGTTTTCTTGTCAACTTTTACGCTTTCTCTCTTTTCCCCCTGACACTCTGTTTTTACTGTAAGAACCCACTCAGATTCTTTTAATCCCTTCTTTAAGGCCATCTGTTCCTTCTGCTCTCATTTATCTGCATCCCCGTTTTCTTTAGCCTTTTCCTCCAACCCATTTCTCAGATTTTATCTTTTTAAATATAGATTTTTTAATGTATTTATGTATATTTATATGTAAGATAAATATGTAGATTCTGTTCGTTCTGTTCATTCATTCGGTTGTAGATTTGCAGGTGTGCTTGGGATCATTGTCCTGTTGCATGACCCAATTCTGGTAATGCTTCAGCTATTGGACATCTGTTCGATTTGACCTCACATTTGACTCTAAAATACTTTGGTACACAGAGGAGTTCATGGCCAAATCAATGACTGCAAGTTGCCCAGATTCTGTAGATGCAAAAAAAAAAAAAAAACTAAACCAAATCATCATTATTTTCACTTTGCTCCAGAAGTCTTTTCTGGACCAACCGTAATTGTTCAGTTTTTTCTAATTGTATTGTCATGAACTTTAATATTAAACATGCCTATTAGTTTTTTTGCAGTTTCTCTGAGCATTGCATGGTCTGATCCTGAGTAAATTTCTGGGATGTACACTCCTGGGAAGATCTTCTAGAAATGTTTTTCACTTGGGAATAATCATCCTCATTGTAGAATGATGGATTTTAAATTGTTTGCAAAAAAAGCCTTATAACCCTTGAGACCGGAGCCCCTCAGGGAACGGTCCTGGCTCCGTTCCTCTTTACTGTCTACACTGCAGACTTCATGTTAAGCTCAGCAAGCTGTCACCTGCAGAGGTTCTCTGATGACTGCCAACGTCAGACGGATCACATATGATGATGACAGGGAGTATAGAAGATTGATCCAGGACTTTTAGGACTAGTACCAATGGAGCTGCCTCCAGATAAATGTGGGCAGAACCAAAGAACTGGTGGTGGATTTCCGCAGGCACAAACACTATCACCGGTGAACATTCAGGGAAAGGACAAGAGAGAGTGGACTCTTTAAAAACCTGGGTGTTCATCTGAACAGCAAACTAGACTGGACAAATAATACAGGCTCGTTTTACAAGAAAGGACAGAGCAGACTCTTTTTGCTGAGGAGACTAAGTTCTTTTCGAGTACAAGGAGAGCTACTGAAGACCTTTTTTGACTCTATAATGGACTGAGCCATCTTCTATGAAGTGGCCTGCTGGTGCAGCAGAATCTCAACTGCAGACAGGAAGTGACTGGACAAGTTGACCAGGAAGGCCAGCTTAGTCCTAGTGATGCCTTTGGACACAGTACAGAAGTTGGGAGAAAGGAGGATGGTAGCTAAGCTATCATCATTGCTGGAGAACAACTCTCACTCCCTTTATGAAACAGTTTAATCTTTGAGCAGCTCTTTCAGTGACAGACTGTTGCATCCAGAAGGTCTTTTCTCCCTGCTGCTATTAGATTAGACTTAACAATCAGAGCTGCTCCCAGTGAACCAGTCACCAAAATGCACACTGTTAATTCTGTTTTTTAAACTGTGCAATAACATTTACATTTTTTTGCAATAGCAACTTTTAAAAAACGTTATATGATGTCATGATATGCAAAACTATAGAATTCAAAGAAGGTTTACTTTAATTTTTATATGACTGTAGGACTTTAGACATCATTTGAAGACTGCTAGTGAAGAATTCGAAAATTAAGTAAGTAAGAGCCTTTAATTTATGACATATACATTACAGCCCTGTGAAAGGAAAGCTGGGCTCAGAGAACCTGGTCATGATACTACACCCCTGGAGCAGAGAGGGATGAGTACCTTGCTCAAGGGTCCAGAAGTGTCAGTTTGGCAGTGCTTGGACTTGAACCCCAACATTCTGATCAGTAACCCAGAGTCTTAACCACTGAAAAGTTTTTGAAGTAGGAAATTCTTGAAGGAGGATCAGGGGAGCATGTGATACCTTGGGTTCTGGTATTTATGTAGATCCTATGGTATGCTGAACTATACCACCTAGAGTGCATTCAAACAGTATTCACAGTGCTTCACTTTTTACACATTTTGTTACAGCCTTAATCAAAATGGATTCAATTTATTATTTTACTTAAAAATTCTACAAACATTACTTCATAAAGACAATTTAGAAATGGGTTTATTAGAGGGACAGTGCATGTAGGACGTTTTGGCCCCCTAATGGGAGCAGCCGAAAGAAGAAGACGACCTCATGACCATATGAAAGAAGTGTCTTTGAAATATTTGAAAATTTAAAAAATAAAATAAAATAAATCTCGTATGAGTATTCACAGCCCTTGCTCAACACTTTATTGAAGCACCTTTGGCACCAATTACAGCCTCATGTCTTTTTGAGTTTGATGCTACAAGCTTGACACACCTACTCTTGGGCAATTTCTCCAATTCTTCTCTGCAGAACCTCTCAAGCTGCATTAGGTTGGATGCACAGCCATTTTTAGATCTCTCCAGAGACAAGCGTTGCAAATACTTTCCAGATGCATTTCAGAAATGCTGCAGACCCTTCATTCTGTTACACCCCTTCAATGTAAAAGTAATGGCAGTGGCCTCTTTCAGCAAGTTACTCCCTACACATCTACACTGCAAATAGGTTCAAGAATGGAGGAACTTAAATTCAAGGTGTTGACTCAGTCTCCAAATTCCATAGATCTAAATCAGTTTAAGCATTTTTGTGCTGAATAAACCAATCCATGAGGGCCTTACAAGACTTATAAGATCTGCTGCTGATAACCTGGTCCCTGATATCACAGCACATATACAGTGCAAAATGCCCGGCCTCTAAATATAAAAATATATACACAATACACACGAGGCACTTTCGAGTTTTAATTTTATTTTTCTGTTGTACACGTTCACAAGAAACACCACTCAATAGAATAAATATATATTATTTACCAATCAAAATACAATTCATATTTACAGCACAGCAATCGTTCAAATTCCCTTTCATAATAGCGAAATTAAATTATACTGTCCAGCATTAAGGTCAATAAAGGTTACAAAAGCACAATAAATAAATAAATAAATAAATAAATATTGATAGTCCGTCTCTATTCTCTCTGTTTCAAATAGATGTCCATACATGCCTTGGTCGATCATTCCCCTGCAGCTGGTCCACTAGTTGTTTTATCTTGGACAACTTTTGATAGGTACAACCACAGCACTGTCAAAAGTCACTCCTTACACTTGCCCATTTTTCCTGCTTCCAACACATCAATTCTGAGAACTGACTGTTGCGGCCTAATATACCCCACTCCTTTAACACAGGCGTCATTGTAATGCAATAATCAATGTTTATCCCCTTCACCAGTCAGTGCTTCCAATGTTATCTTTGTTCAGAGTAAATACACGTCTTTTAAATAATACATTCTTTCGACTTAAGTTTCCTTTAAACAGTTTCAACTGCTTAATTATTTAAAGGTTCTGGGTTTTAAGCCAACTAGATGCATTGTTTAAACTTCGATAGTATTTTTTTCTGTTGTGTCCAGTTGTGCGCTGTTCTTCACAAAACTTTGGATGTTCCACAAATGGTGTAAAAAATAACCCAGACCCTGGGTACAACAACCTTCCAAATTCACACGGACATGTCGAGGAGCATCGGGCGCCATACAGGTGAGTGAATACAGCAATGAATCTTCTGCTCAGTTTAAAATGCAGCATTAATCTTAAGAACCTCCAGTAGGTCAATATGATACAAATTCATTGTGGTCATGGAGCACTTTAATCTGTAGCTATAGACTAAGTAGTATAGTAGCATGCGGTAATATTAACTCGAGGAAGGACTTCATAGCTTCTGGCTTTCAATAAACCCAAAAGCGCAATGTACTCACCAGGTTACGTTCTAAACATTTATCCATATAAAATAAAATAAATAATAATAAAAAATCACTCCCACCCCTGTACTTGCCTGAAATGTCCTTAATGCCGTAACAAAACACCAGACGAGGAAACCAAACAACATTAAACAAAGCTTTCATCATTCTCTGGACTACCATTGCAGAAAAGAAGGCTACAGGTAAAGCAACTTGATCAAAATATTGTCACATTTTTGCACACCCAATAGGCTCAAAGATGGTAGTGTATGAAACGTAAATATCTATGGATGTATCTTAAGGCAGGGTGGGGTAAGGAAAAAAAAAAAAGAAGAAAAAAAAAAAAAAAATCGCTACATACATTTCATCATTTCAGTTCCCCAAAACATTTCTATATATAATTTTTAATGAGGATCAAACTAAAGAAGGTGGTTTCATAGGCATCCTGGTGGGTTTAAGCATGCATGAGAAGCTCATGGGGTGAATAAATAAATAAAAGTATGTATAATTAATAATTGCTGGATGGAAACTGCAAAAAAAAAAACAAACAAACAAAAAAAAATCCAACCACTGCCTTTTGAGATGCTGCAACCATGTAATTGTTTGTTTTAGGGAAAAAAAAAAAACCCCAAAGAGAATTGAATTGAGTGCTGCAAACGAAAAAAAAGGGAGGAGAGTTACGCCTACAGTGAGAACATCTAGCCACGAAAAACATGATCTAATTTAAATGGTCCACATTAGATACTCGGGTCATTTAATTCCTTCATGACATAAGAGAGTCGAGATCCACCAATGAGGCTCCCTCCCCCAAGAAACTAGACTTTTTGGAGTCTTCGGTGGGCACAGATGAGGACGAGTCACCTGCGGATGAAAGTAGGAAAGAAATGACTACAATGCGAAAGGCACTCTTATGTAAAATACAAAATAGGAACAAATTGTTTATAACTGACAACTAGGTGGCCAAAAAGACAGAAAATAAAATAAATAAAATGATTATGCAGGGTTCATCAACAGATGCAGCTTTTTAACTAAATGCTGATAACAAGCTGGAAGGTCCATCTCCTCTTTAATCTGGAGGACGTGGCACCCATGAATGTCAAATTTTAATTGAATTTTAATTAACACAGAACAGTTTTCCACTTGGCTACAGACCATTTTACATGTGCTTTGGCCCAGAGAAGATGGCAGTGTTTCTGAATCATATTAATATATGGCTTCTTTTCATGATTGAGCTCCAACTTGCATTTTTTGGAAGGCACAGGGAACTGTGTTAACAGACAGTGATTTTTGGAAGTATTCTTCAGCCCATGCAGTGATGCAGTGATAGTGTTCTCTTCGACTGGAGGCCACTCTGTGCAGCTTGGGACGGTTTCTCATCAACACCTTGGGTGGTTCCATGAAATTCCGGAGTAAGAACGGGAGCTTTGAGGATGGATTGGACTGTAGTTAATGTCAACAGTCCCCTACACTGACTCAGGATACAGTTTGCTTCTGATCATCATCACTGCACCCCGCAACATTGTATATCTGCCTCAAATGGACATTTGGTGCAACCCAGATGAGGATGGGTTCCCTCTTGAGTCTGGTTCCTCTCAAGGTTTCTTCCTTATGCCATCTTGGGGAGTTTTTCCCTTGCCACAGTTGCTCATCAGGGACAAACTTACTTACAAAGAACATATTTACTTTTATTCACCACATTATCTATGTAAAGCTGCTTTGAGACAATGTTCATTGTAATTGCTATACAAATAAAAATGAATTGAATTGAATGTTCATCACAGAATCACGTCTATTTTTAAATACAGTGCCCAAAGATGATGAGAATCCAATATTGTGTCCTTTGAACACAAATTTCCTCAGATTCTCTTAATCTTTATGATATGCACTGTAGATGATATATTTAAAGTCTCTAAAATTTTATGTTGAGGAAAAATCTGTAGATGCAGCTTTTCACAGACTGGTGAACCACTGCTCATCTTTTCTTCTGAGAGACCCTGGTTCTCCAAGATGCACTTTTTATACCCGATCATGTTACTGACCGGTTACCAGTTAACCTAATTAGTTGCAAAATATTCTTATTTTCATTAATTAATATTAATAAAATATTTAAATTAATTAATTAATTAATTATTCTTATTTTTTCCAGGCTTTTGTTGTCTCGGTCACAATTTTGAGACGTGTTGAGGCCATCAAGTTCAAAATTATCTTTTTTTTTTTTATTAAAATTGTAAATTCTCAGTTTAAACATTTGATTTGTTTACTATGTTCTATTATGAATAAAATATAAAGTTTGAGATTCGCAAAATAATGCGTTCTGTTTTTATTTGCATTTTGCATCCCAACCTTTTTGGAATTGGGGTTGAAGATCAGATTGCATAAACCAGTGTATATTAGATGTCCAGAAACCTGTCCTGAGGATGAACAGTAAAATGTTTACCTCAGGAGAACAGTAACATGCTGTAATACAATTTTTTTGCCATTCATTTAGACAATTTTAGTGTTTTAGCTACATTAGCTAAGGAATTAGTTTTTACGACTTACGTTCTCAGTTTGTTTAACAGCAAGTCTTATTTCATGAAAACTAAAAGCTAAAAGTGAATAAAAATATGCAATTAATTTTTACACAATCATGAGGAGTAGGATACAAAGGTTTTTCAGGATTTTATGAATACCGTATTTCTTAGCCAAGTGCTTGTAAAGATCATTTCCAACTCAATCTGATTGCATCCAGGTTGATGAATGATAAATCATAAGTGTTACTATGATAAAAAGGAAACACGTTCATTGGCCTTACTCTCAGATGGAGCCCCCCAAGTGCCTAAGTTTCCTCCATCACCAAAAGGGTCGGGTTTTGCTGATGCATCGGTCAGAGTTGCTGGAGCTCCCCAGGGATCATTGGTTGGAACTGATGAAGAGGCTGAACGAAGACAAAATGTTACAAATTGTTCTATTAAAATCACAACGTGAACTTCTAGTCTGCTTTTATCTAAAATGTCATGACCTGAATGAATGTGTATTTTTTGAGTGACCTCAATCATCACACCAACATAACACTCAGGGACAGCTCCAAAAATGGTCTGCTCTATTCAGAGCAAAAGTGTTGAGGAAAATATAATACAGGATTTCGCAAAACTGCAAGTCAAGGCTTTTGCAGCGGGAAAGAACAAAAAGGTCAGAGCTCTTATTACTCTGATCATATATTTTAAGCTGCAACATGTACGATTTACGCCATTACTGACGCAAAGCTCTCAAGGGCAACATGGCTGAAGGATATTTAGGGCTACATTAATATACATTATGCAAAAAGATGGGTTTACTCTGAGCTGACGGCTGCATGCAAAAGGTGTGCAAATCCTTTTTTATATTCCTACACGTATAACTATTGTGGGCACCTGATGGCAGTGAGCCATTACTTTTTTGCCCCATAGTCCCACAGCTGACTCATGCTTGTAACCGAGCCCAATATTTCTTTAACAAAAATCTATTTCCAAAACCAGAATACTATACTAAAACCAGATATGGGCTTTATTGTGTCTGGGAAATTTATAGCATGCAAAATATTTACAAACTAGCAACCTTCAGTGTTCAAAAACAGATTTTTGACTTTGAAATGTCGCAAAGTTAAAAGTAAAAGTCTCCCCACATGGAAATACTTCAGTAAAGTACAGAAACGTACCTTTACTTCTTTAAATGTACACCACTGATTACAAATGTCAGCCATTTTACAACACATGGACTTTCTGTTCCCCTCACATCTTCTCATCTACTTTCCACTCCATCAACTTCAGATTGCTGAGACCTATGGGATCCCAGATCTAATACACACCTCTAGTAATCTAGGTAGCACCCCGAAAGACAGGTAACAAAAAAATAAGGGAAATAAAAAAAGATTTGCCGAAAGCAACAACCGGCTCTAGTTATCCAGCTAGTTCGCTCCATGAGCCATAAAAACACAATTGAAAGCAAGTAGACATACCCCATAGCCCTGCACCAACAGAGCTCTAAGAACCATAGTGATAAACAGTATCTTCTAGCAAGAAAAGCAATTTTTGCAATCACTTTTACATACCTATTGTGCCCCATGGGTCATTATCAGCTTTCGGGCCTTCACTAAAAGGATCGGCTGGTGACCCTGCTGAAGTTCCATTATCCCCAACCCATGGATCTGACTTGGCCGGAGGTGTCTCCAAAGGTGTCTCCCAGGGGTCTGATGCTACAGGAGCAGACTTTTCCACAGAATCTACCGGCGCACCCCAAGGATCTGCCTTTGTTGTCTGTGAATTGGCCACAAAGTCATTGGACGTGCCCCATGGGTCATTATTAGCCTGGCCTTTGTCTTCTGTAGTGTCTGCCGAGTCACCCCATGGAGAGTTTGCAGGAGGCGATGTTTTCTCATCTGGTGAATCCCCCCAAGGATCGTTGGAAGGAACAACAGTGTTTTCCATTTTGTCTGCTGAATCCCCCCAAGGGTCACCGGAAGCCGTATTTGAATCCTGGGAGTCATTTTTCGGTGCGCCCCAAGGGTCGTTCTTAGCAGAGCCCTCGGCTTTCGGGGCATCAGCTGGAGCTCCCCAAGGATCTGCGCTGGAAGGAGGTGCTGCTGTTGCTGCTTGTTCCCACAGGTCAGGCTCCGTGTCTCCTTTTGCCTAATGTGCATATAATATATTCGATTTGCATGATTTTTATTGCACTGCAAAGAAACGAGAACACGGACAACCCTCGTGTTGAAATTTGCCCTCCAAAATACAAAACTCACCCGTCGTTCTTCTTCTTTCTTCTTTTCTTCTTGCAACCTCTTCTCTTCTTTTTTCTTGGCCATGCTGGCTGTTAGATCAGCCACTGAGGGGATGCTGTCCAAAGACGGAAGACCCGTATACGGCGGGATTTCTTTGATCTTTGGCTTGTCACTCGCCTCTGAGGAGGCTAAAAATAGAATATAAAGCCGAATAGATCAGATATGTAAATAAAATTACTGGAACGTTCAGAAAAAAGTAAAGAAAAAAAAAAAAAAAAACTTTGCCTCATGTCACAAAAAAATTTCATGCTGGTTAAATTGCTGAACATTACCATTTGCCAGTTTGTCCTTGGTTTTCTTGGCGGACTCCCTCTCTTCTTTTCGTTTCTCCTCATCTTGTACAAGTAACATCACTATCTTGGCCTTTTCCCTGACGTTCACACCCTGAAGAGAAGATCCTTGTATTGAAATTCTACTCTTACACTGTTCTTATGTACAATATTTCTACTTCATGGCCAGAAACTTTGCTTGTGCCACAGTTCAATCTGACCTGAACAAATCTACACATTATCCATAAACCTAAATCACATGGACTTCAGGTAACCGTGCTGAATTTTTCATGTTTGTATTTCTTTGTCTTTGTACATTTCTACAATCCTAAACCATATTGAGTAAACAGCAACTAAATGAAATTGGTGGGAGCATGAGAAATTTGTTGATCATTATTTATTTGAGAGGCTTGTTCTTGTTTGCAGGTGGCTGCATGCTCAGAAATAAAACACTATTCTTGGCTTTGGGAGAAAAATAAATAAATAAACAAATTACCTGTTCAAAATCGCCGACTGCTACAAAATTCACATAGGAAGAGGTGATGTTTTTTCTGAAGAAGCAAGTTACGATTACATCTATACTTTTTTTTTTCTATTAGAAAATGTATATTCAATGTAAAATCATTGAATTATATAAATATCTCCTTATTTGGCATCAGGGCAAAACCGCAAAAACAAGAGGACTGACACTTGAGGACATAACATGACACAATTACAGTGCTAAATAGCTATTACAACTTAAAAAAAACAATCTGTTTGGATAAGACAAACCTTGACAAATATAGAATGACATTTGCTAGCATGAGAGTAGAGTTTTTGGTAATATTGGTTAAAGGCCCAAATATGGGGATGAAAATCTGTGTTTCCAAATATTAGATAAATTTAGCATTTGGCAGAACCTCTAATCTTTTGCACAACATTTTGTTTACATTTTTTGTTACTGTTCACTTTACATCTCTTACACACCACAGTGTGCAATATACAACAGGTTTACTGCAGGAGCTATTTTGTGTTTTGTGTATTTGTCTTACACTGTCCTGTGTTGTCTTGCACTGTTTGCACCAGGTTGCACACGATGCACTTTATGTGGCGAGGACACTTACTAGTCCTTAACCCTGTGTTTTCTGTGATTGTTCTTGTATGTAGCACCAGGGTTCAGGAGGAACGTTGTTTCATTTCACCGTGTAATGTGTCAGCTATATATGGTTGAAATGACAATAAAAGCTTCTTGAAGTCCGAAACCTTAACCACTATTTACCACCATTCTAAATGCTAATATCTCATGCTTCCATATAAAGCTCTGCATACATACTGTGTACATTTCAAATTTATTACACATTTCTTTAGATTGTCCCTCAGACTTGTTTATGTTCAATGGGCAATACCGGTTTCAGACATTAATCTGAATTCTAGGAACAACATACTGCAAAAAAACATTTCTGATCACACAACAGTGACCCAAGCAAGCAGCCCAGAATCTTAGTGAACACTTTAATAAGGGTACCTGGTCTTTCCCGTCCTTGTCCGTGTAACGATACTCAAGAAGAGGTTTAATAATATGAAGGTTCTCCTCACACTGTTTTGGAATGCGGTCAGAACCGGTTTTCAGGAGATACTCCAGTAGCGTTAAAGACTGCAAACATAGAAAAAATTTAAATGTTAATGTTCAATACAATATTGAGTTTGATTTAAAAAAGTTTATAAGGCTGGCATTTAAAGCAGATCCAAATGATCTTTTGGATCATTTTAGTTTTAATATTGGATCTGCTTTAAAGGAAGGTATCAGGACCTAAATGCAATGAAGACTGGATCCCACCACCTGTAAACATCTTCATGCTATCAGCTTGTATTTATATGGATATATAGAGTAAATTATTTAGCATGAATTTGAAATTTTTTTTTTATTAAACTGATTTAAAATGTGATTTTCTGGGGTTTTCTTCAAAAAAATCCAGAAATCCCATTGTAGGATTTTTTTTTTTTATAATTTATTTCCATTTTATTGCATGAAATAAGTATTTGATTACCTACCAACCAGCAAGAATTTTGTCACTCACAGACCTCTTAGTTTGTCTTTAAGTAACCCTCCTATCCTCCACTCATTACCTGTATTAATTGCACCTGTTTGAACTCGTTACCTTAATCAATCAGACTCCAACCTCGCAACCATGGACAAGATAAAAGAGCTGTCTAAGGACACTAGGGACAAAATTGTAGACCTGCACAAGGCTGGGATGGGCTACAGGACAATAGGCAAACAGCTTGGTGAGAAGGCAACTACTGTTGGCACAACTATTAAAAAATATAAAAAATTCAAGATGACTGTCAATCTCCCTCGGACTGGGGCTCCATGCAAAATCACGCCTCGTGGAGTATCAATGATCCTGAGAAATGTGAGAGATCAGCCTAGAACTACACGGGAGGACCTGGTCAATGACCTGAAGAAAGCTGGGACCACAGTCTCAACGGTTACCATTAGTAACACACTACACTGTCATAGATTGAAATCCTAAACTGCACACAATGTCCACCTGCTCAAGCCAGCACATGTCCAAGCCCGTCTGAAGTTTGCCAAAAGCAATCTGGATGATCCAGAGGAGTCATGTGGTCCGATAAGACCAAAATTGAACTTTTTGATATAAACTCCACTCGCCACTTGTTTGGAGGAAGAAGGATGAGTACAATCCCAAGAACACCATCCCAACCGTGACGCATGGGGGTGGTAACATCATGCTTTGGGGATTCTTTTCTGCAAAGGGGACAGGACGACTGCAACGTATTGGCGGGAGGATGAATGGGCCCATGTTTTTGGGCAACAACCTCCTTCCCTCAGTAAGAGCATTGCAGATGGGTCATGGCCGGGTCTTCTAGCCTGACAATGACCCAAAACACACAGCCAGGGCAACTAAGGAGTGGCTCCGTAAGAAGCATTTCTTCTAGCCTAGCCAGCTCCAGACCTAAACTCAATAGTAAATCTATGGAGGGAGTTGAAACTCCATGTTTTCCAGCGACAGCCCCAAAACCTGAAAGATTATTTATTAAGATTAAGAAAATTAATTATTTTAAAATCATACAATGTGATTTTCTGGATTTTCTTTTTAGATTCTGTCTCTCACAGTTGATTAATTAATATACACAGATGCAATGAATGCAACATTTCTTTGCATTCAAGCATCCAACAGTGAACAGTTGATAAATGAACTCAGCAATGAAATCATATAAACACTGAAGGTCTCTGATAGTCAAATCTTATATTCTGCTTAGTCTTTACCCAGCACCTTTTGCCTCCTTGCAGCCCTCCACCCTCACCTTGTATACATGCCTCCAGTTTTTGTCATCGTTCAGGCGCTTCCACAACATCCCCAAAATTTCATTGCATGCCACCACGTTGTAGGTCAGATCCGAGATGTCCGACATCTGCGAGCTGGACGGCCCCCAAGGGTCATTAGAGGTTGCCTCTCTCACCTGGAAAACACAAGTATAGCTGAGTCGTTAAAAACATTAGCTGATCTCTGGCTCATATTTTGGAAAATATGGCTCAGCACAAATGGTGAGAATGAAGAGCCCTCTTACCTTTACCTCAGCCTCAGAAAAATTCTGAACAAGATTTTTGAGGGTTCGGCGTATCATTGACTGGGTCATGGTGCCTGATGTGTTACCTTTAATGCTTAAAACAGGAAACAACAAAAACAGAGTAAGCAAACCAACATGTAATTATCCAGACCCTGCTATAGCCATCTGACAAATTTACACAAATTACACCAAGTCAGGCACATGTCAGCATGAAATATATATTCTACTACCCCTGATGGACTGTTGTTTCTTTTCAATCTTTAAAAGCTATCTGACCAAATAGTTAGTTCATTAGTTAGCTTGTTACAGTGGCTATCAAAAGGTTGGAAACACCTTGTCTTTAATTGTTTTTAAGAGACTTTTTCTTTTGTTTATATATAACTAGGTAAAGTAACGGTATGAAGATTTACTTTGACCAATCAAATATATAAATGTACAGATATTACACTTAATTTTTATTTTAAAAAAATCCTTCCTCAGCATTAACAGCTTTATACTCTCTTGGCATCTGGACGGTTCGTTTCTCCGAAAATTTACCTGAAATATTTCGCCGTCCGTTTTTAGTGATGGACGAAGTGAAGAAGAGTCTGACAAACCAGACAGGCTGCAGTCAGTACAGCAGCTGTTCAAAAAAGCTATTAAAAATAGGTCTAAGTTAAGTTTAATGATATGAGTGAATACTAAAGTGTATTCCGGTAAAACTAAATTTCACCGTTCAAATCCAGCAGCATTTATTTTTCTGGCTTGATAAGTAAAAGCGAAAACTTGAGAGAAGTGTCAAGAGAAATAACAAGACTTAATCAATGCTATATCATATAAAGAGGTTTGGTCTGCACCAAACAGGAAGCTGACACCTACAATGACTATTATTCTTTCTTTCTTTCTTTCTTTCTTTCTTTCTTTCTTTCTTTCTTTCTTTCTTTCTTTCCTATCTGTATTTATAATACAGGGATTGTTTAGTCTCCGCTTCACACTTAGAGTGCATTCATGTATTTATTAATTATTATTATTATTAATATTAAACTTAAAAACATACACAATGCCCAGGGTATAAAAAAAACCTAGAGTCAGCGCAGTGTCACTGTACAGGAAATACGATTTGTTTTGCGCATGCATAACCAGGAAGTGGCTTAGCGGCTAACGCTAGCCAGCTTCAGAAATTTTTCTTCCTGACAATTCCACATATCGAGGAAGTGAATGAATGATGGATGGAAGGAATGAAGACGTTTGTTAAATAAAATAAGTAGAACAGTTAAGTAGATGATATCTTTAGAAAATTAAATATTAAATGTAAAATAAACACACAACAATTTTATTAATTACTCAATTTAATCAATATAATAAAACGTGTATTGCATTATTTTGATTGATTCTATATTTATTTAATAGAATAAAATATCATTTTTATATCATTTAATCAAGCAGGCAATATGTTTTAAAAATATTCTGTTATATTAATAATAATAAACTATGTTAATTAAAAAAAAATTTCTTCCTCTAACCGTACTGACATTGAACCTCACCGTGACTTAAAAACCGAGGTGTGTACCGAACTGTGATTTTTGTGCACGTTACACCCTTAGACACAAATAGACAAAATGCACACAAATAATAGAAATAGACAGTGTGTACGCTGCTATGAAAACAAAAAAAGTAGCATCTCTGAAATATGTCCCAATGAAAAAACATGGTTCTTATTATTAGACAGCATAGTTTAGGTTAATTGGGAGAAACAATACAACAAAGGGTATAAGAGATAAAGGAAACAACACACAGTTAAACGTTATATTTACTGATGGATTTTATGTGGGATTTTAGAAAAGAGGAAGAAGACTGACTGGGGAATCTAAAACTTTACTTTTATCAATAATAATAATAATAATAATAATAATAATAATGGTACTTAGGCCAACATCTTTGTACTGCAAATGTGGAAATTCAGACATTAATTTATTAATAATTAAGATGTTTGAGAATAATATTGACGCAAATATGTATTTCCAGACATACTTGGAAAAACCAGTGTGCTTCCTTTGACTATGAATACCATTCCTTTTGCAAATCGAGGATTCCAGAAACTCGCATTATTGTCATTTGAGAGTAGAACAAAATACCTACACACATTCAAACATTTCAATATCCACCAATTATTATAACCATTACTATTATTAACAATACATTTTAATCAGTAGATGACTTCAATTCCATCAGTACTGTAGTATGATGCCTTGTGATGGGTAATGATGAGGTGTACATACAGTACAATGTTTTCCAGGAAACCTCCACCTGCATCACCTGCATAATGTATACACTATATGCATATGGATGTTTTCTATGGGATTCCCAGGGATCAGTATCAATCATCCCAAACCAGGAGATCTTTTGTAATACTGGGAATTCAATGCGTCTCAATAGAGCAATAACTAGCACCAAACACACACAAATACACACATCTCCAAATGACTGAAAGCAGCATTTCTGCATATAAACAACACGTCCAGCATCATTGAATCCTGATAGTCATTATGGAGAAGCATCCAGACACCTACCTTATACAGCTCGCTATAGAAAAGCATCCTTTAGACGCAATTCATAACAGAAAACACCTAAACGCATTGGTTATTGTAGTATTTAAAGAATATTTGTATTAATACCAACCTTTGAGAAGGTAGATAAATGGGTGGAATGAATAGATGGGTTCAGGGACGGCTGGAAGCTGAGACTCCCTGCAACCAGAGGCTATTTCCGCTTCCGGTCGCTGCCTGCTACCTGGACTAAAAGAAGCAGTGACAGAGACTTTCCCTCCCCCCCCAAGACACATAAATACTGTATAAAAAAGACAACAGAAACTCAAGCCCGGGGTTTTAAAATATTTATCTTTCATTTTGACTCGATTCTGGTCTGTATATCATATAATAAATAGAGAGTCGGTTCAGTGACATTACTGTCTCCGAGTGCATTTGACTCAATAAAAAATGTCCACCGCTAAAGCTTAAATGATTTAAATACAATTATAAATACATCCCAGTCAAAAGTAAAACTGTCAGATACACAATTCCTGTGCTTCTATATAATGAATAAGGCAAGGATGGATTATGCATTAGAAATGAAGGAGATTGAACCATCTGAATCGTTCGAATCGATTCAGTTAAACGATTCAGCTCAGCAATTCCCAGACTGTAAATTGTGTAGTTTGGAAGCTTTGTATGAATACATAAACAGAAATATTCAAAATAATGGCAATTTAATGCTGATAACACTTCAATTTTGTGATTTGCAATTATATTTCAAAAGTTTGGACACACCTTCTGTTTCAGTGGTTTTATTTTTAACATTACTACTGGAGACATCTGAACTATGAAAGCACACGCATGAAATTATGTAGTAAACAAAAAGTGTGAAACAAAACAGAATATGTTTTTGCCCTGTCAATTTCATTTGCGACATTTCTTGCCTTCTTAATGCACTTTAAACAATCAATTGTCTTGTGCAGAGAAGAGGGCGAGTACAGAGTCAATACCTCCATTAGTGCTACTACAACTATACAAATATTATGGGAAGAAACTCTTTGTTAAGTAAAGAGAAAAGAGAGTTCAGCACTATTTTAAGAAATGCAATGTGAGTCAATCAGAAAAATCTCAAGAACTTAATCCCCAAATTCAGTTTTCAGAATCGGCAAACGCTATGATGAAACAGGCTCTCATAAGGACCGTCCCATGAAAATAAGACCAAGTGCTAGCTCTGTTGCAGAGGATAAGTTTACTTGAAATACCAGCCTCAGAAACCTCAAACATAAATGCTTCTTGGAGTTCTCAGAGTTCTCGGAGTCCATCTCAGGTCTGATGAGTCCAAGATTTTTTGGTTTTAACCATCATTTCTTTGTTAGATCTACAGAGGGCGAAGGAAAAGCATCTAACATATACTCAACACCTCTGGGAACCCCTCAAGATTGTTGGAAAATCTTCATCCAGGTGACTACAAAATGAGGCTGATTTAGAAAATGCCAAGAGTGTGCAAAGTATTATGTATTTTTACATAACTTTAACACAAATTTAACATAAAGTTCTTTTATAGTTCGGATGTCTTCAATGTTGATGTTGAAAATAATAAAAATAAAGAAAATCACAGAAGAAGGTGTTTTCAAACTTTTGACTGGTACTCTATGTACATAATTAAGAAATATTACAAAAAGTAACAGTAATAACATACTGTAGTAATAACCTACTATAATTGCATTTATACATAAGTTCTATAAACAAGAATCTAACATGGAGTAAGTGACATTTCCTACAATCAGGTTTTATATGCTACTTATTTGTTACAGAAGTTTATGTAAGTTAGCAAGTTAAAATCATTTTGGTTTGCAGTGTCTGCCATGCACCAACCACAGCACCTCCTCCCCCTCAGCACACCACAACCCACACAGAATGAATAAATATATACTACTACAAATGTATACATGCATTTCACTGTAGGTGGATTTAGTTTGTGTGAAGATCAACATCTCTGAAAATGTCCACGTGAAAGTGTGTTAAAGGGCAGCAAAATTGTAAGCCTCTCCGTAGCCAGATTCCTGCATGTACTTCTCAATATCCAGTGACTCAGTTGCTTGAAGTACAACCGTGTCATTGGCATGACTCTCAGCTACTTGGAGCATTGAAATTACGTCCTTCAGTGGAGCTCGGTCTTGTGGTCTCCACTGACAACATGCCTTAATGATGGAGTATCTGAAAAATATACACTTTATAATAAATATGGATGTTATAATATTAAAATTCAAAAACAACAACTGCTATTATTATTATTATTATTATTATTATTATTATTATTATTATTATTATTACTTCAAACAACTTTTTGTTGTCCAATATTCACTCAGATCACTTGTCAGAACAAAATGTTTCAAAGGACAAATTAAAGAATGTGTTAACATTCAAATCTGTTCTTTCGCCACCAAACTTAAGTATTTTTTAGGACTACACCCCTAATGTATCTCAGCAATGATTTCCACACTGATGCACATCTTCATGACATTGTCTTGAGCCTATGCAAGATCTGTAGCATTCCTGACCACAGGTCAAAGAAGCAACAGTCAACAAGCAATAGTGGTACTATTAGTAGAGGCCCATATATCAGGAGTGAAGTGACAAATGACTCTAAAACCGATTTGCCTTAAGTTGTGGCTCTGCTGTCCTGCCATTGATTAGGTAACAGTTGCAACACACCTGTGAATGTGTGGCTGACCGTGTTTATGTGTTTGGTCTGAAAAATCCTTCCTGCAATTTCAATTATTTTTAGTATTCAAGCAAACTATACAGCAGGGATATGCAAAGTTTTAGCAGTAAACATTTAAAATACAATCCATGAGCTTCTTTAGTAAAGATTTATTTTATGAAACACTGTTTCTAATGTCCAAAAACAACAGTCTAAGACTACTTATAACTACAATACCCACATCAACCACAGCCTGCCACCAGATTACAATTTGTACAGACCTGATTTCAAGTCCCACCACACATTTGTCATGTGTATTGGCTTTTATTGCCATTTTTGCCATATACAGATGGGCCTGTATACAATGAAACAAAACAACGTTTCTCCAGGACCAGGGATCTACACGGAGGTGGAACTGAACTTAAGTAGATTTAATTTTTTGGTATCAGCTTTTTTTTTTTTTTCAGAAAACTTTTTACTTTTATTTATTACATATTTTACACAAATGTCTAAACTTTCTACTTCTTATAATTTCAAACCAGGCTCGTTAATTTAGTGTTAATCTATATTGCATGGCTTTTTCAACCAACCATTAGTGTATAATTTCCTGGCTCTCACGCACCACAGATGAAGGCTAGCCTATGAAGCCTAACAACGAACAAGGCAGAAGTCAACGAGAAGAGGAAGTCAGTGATGTAAACATGACTGAGAGCAGACACATTCCTGATCACCTGATCATCATCTTTTCTCTGATTGTGTTCTATATGGTGGATGTTCAGCCTGAATACATTCTTTAGATAACAACATTTAAAATTATTTTGTATTAATATATTAATAATGTGAGGTCCAGTTACCAGCGTGACACTAAAACAAGTAGGAGTAGCGACTACCTTTTACTTAAGTACATGTCAGATCCCAAACTTCTTTACTCTAACTTAAAAACAAAACAAAAACAAAACCAGTACATTAAGAACAATAGCACAGAGACTGTGCAGTGTGGACCAGTACAGAGAGCTAATGTGGATGTGAACTAAACTGCAAAGTGATTGTATATGTTATAGTAAATTCTGTAAATACATGATACAAAGTGTGTAAGATATATAAGATCATTTCTATCGAAGTGGTTCTTAGATAAATTTTTAAAGAAAATGTTAATATACACTTATAATACACACTTAATGTCATGTGCATGTTTACTTACATTGAGTTGGAACAGTTGATTGGTTTCTTTAAGGTTTTCCCTCTTTGTAAGTACTGCAGGAGTTCACTGGCCTTTACTTTAGGAAAGGGAGGTTCTCCTAAAATGGTGGTTTAGACTACATTAGATGTTGTACCATATTTTATGGAATTAAAATTTAACAGATTGACTCTTTTTAATCTGTCCAATATTGCAGCTAGCTAATTTCTGCAGTTGGGTACATTTCCAGCAGCTTGTTTATTTATAATGAAGTATAACACTGATACTTATAAAGGTGGTTTTAGTTCATGTTAAATATTAAGAAGATTGTAAAATTTGTGAATTTTTTAAACAAACTCACCTAATGTTACCATTTCATACAGCAAGACACCAAAGGACCATCTAAATTAGAAAAGATAAAAAATGACATGCTTGACCTCTTAACATCTCTTACAGTGAATAATTAAATCAACAATTTGTCATTTTTGGTAGCTGAAGGTCATTCTGGCATAAAAGTTATATCAAGAAGCTGAAGAATATTTCATGTTCATGTGCAAGCTATTTTGTAAATGTGTCTTCTCCTGCCATTTTTTATTCTCCTCAGCAAAACAAACACTACTTTCACAAAACATTACTTTCATTCCTCCAATTTCACTTTCATAAAGTAAAAAGCATTAATATTTTATTTTTAAAAAATTAAAAAAAAGAAAGAAATGCAATGAAGTCCAAGTAATTTTTTCCAAATTCAATGGCACATGCTCAGGGTTTTAGTCTTTTTTTTTTTTTTGCTGGCATCCTGAATATCAGGTAAGTGCTTTCTCCACTAGCTAAATACATAAGACTAACAGGGTGGATGTTACTTACTGTTTTTTTTTTAAAATATTATTTGTATTATTCTTCTGTAACATTAGCTGGTGGAATAAGTGAAGCTTCTTGCTAACAAATGCTAACAAGAGATTTTCATTTCTGTGCTTCCTTATATGGCTAATTGCTTCTGTGCCTTCTTATATTCCTTATATAAGTAGAAATGTGTTGACTTTCAGATTAATATAGGAACGCATTATTAATTGCATTGCCAAAAAAATTCCTCAAATTTGTAATGCATTGCAACCTTGAGATTACTCACACATCACTGCTTTCACTGACAGGTCGATAGGCTAACACCTCTGGAGCTTGCCACTTTCTCATCTCTAGTTCTGTCAAATCCCCTGAAGTCCCCATTTTCATTCTCCTACGAAAAGCCGGGCCAAAGCCCCAGAGCTTTACAGAAAGGTCTCGATCAACCAAGACACTTCGTGCACCAATGTTTCCATGAGTACATTTTTTACTGTGTAGATGTTCCTGTAATTTCAAGGTTAGACATAATTTCATATTGCTGTGCTTGAAAGTTTTGTAACCATTTAAAATACACCGATCATCACCAAGCTAATGTATATCTGAAAATAATTGATTCTGGATATTTCATGCAGCATTTTTGCACTGGGAAATTAAGTACCATGTGATCAGATCAATGTAGTACTGACCAGAGCGGAGGCGATTTGTCTTGCCATTGAGCAGAGCAGTTTTTCGGTAATAGCACATGGTGCCTCCAGACCTGTGGGACCCTGTATGGGTCAATGACAATGATTGTAAACATTACATTAGTTAAGTGTAACCAATACTTGACAATATATCATAATCACTAAAAGTTCTATATATATATACGCTGACCAGGCATAACATTGTGACATTATGAGCTGTGAAGATATAGTAGGCAGCAAGTGAGCATTTGTTCCTCAAAGTTGAGTTTCACAAGGGCAAAATTGTGACGTCTAGACGACTGGGTTAGAGCATCTCCAAAACTGTTGCTGGTCTGCAGTGGTCAGTATCTCTCCAAAGTGCTCCAATAAAGAACCAGCGGTGAACCTACAACAGGGTCACGGGCGGCCGAGGTTCATTGATGCGTGGTGAACGAAGGCTGGTCCGTGTGGGTCGATCCAACAGACAAGATCCTGTAGCTCAAACTAGGGGGGACCATCACAACATTAGGCAGGTGTTCATAATGTTATGCCTGATCGGTGTGTATATATACAAAACATACAGTACATGTAATGATACATATGCAATATCGTTATCTAAAGAATGCAAATAAAATGCTCTATTCTTCTGTATTTCCTTTGTAGCTACACAGTATGGGGAAAAGTTTGCTGACACCAAACCCAGCAAACCCAATACATCATTTAATAACCACTACTCTCTTGGGTTAGTCTTTTTGACTAGATTTTGGAGCACAGCTGTAAAGCTTTGGTGATAATTCAGCTTTAAGAGCATTAGTGGGGTCAGGTACTGATGAGGAGGTCAGGGGTGTATTCGGTGCTTTAGTTCATCCCAAAGTGTGGTTGGAACACCTCAAGATCTTCCACTGTATATTTACATTTATGGCATTTGGCAAATGTGTCCCAATCCGGAGCAATTCTTTCAAACTAATTAATTAGGGGCCCTATACCCTTCCAATTAACCACTAGCTACCACTTCCTGTTGCAATCTGTAATGCATCATGTCTACATAGAGCTTCTTTCTGTACAGAGGCATCATCATTCTGGACCAGGTTTGGGCCTGCTAGTTAAAGTGAAGGAAAATTGTCATGCTCTTCCATACAAAGATGCGTTTAAAGCTTGGGGAAGAACCAAATACGGGTCTACTGGTCAACATGCTTTTATCCATTAATAATTCATTAATAATTTTATTTTAGTATTTATTTGTCCATCTAGGCATTAACCATGTCCATACCACACCTTTCTGCATCTCCATAAGAATCCTAGAAGATCGTTGTTCTCCAAGCCCTCTAATATTATAATTAGGGGTGTCTTGTCCTTTATTACACCTAGTAGTCTGGGTAAGCAGGGATGTGGCTCTAGTTCTGAAAGGAAGTGGGCAAAGCTCAGGAAGACCTGGCGTTCCCTGGAATCGGCTGATTCTGCAATGGAGTACAAAGCATGGTAAAAGAGTTAAGATGATCATACTGCAGTTGCCCTCTTCTTTATCATGGTATTATAACTTACATGTGCAACATTTAGAGGAGAATGTAGGATTGTCAAATTTATATTAGCTATTAAATGCAGTCTCAGGGTTTAAATAAAACCAGACTTCTTGGTTATTGGATATTTGAGTATTTCTACATAGTAGAGATCTCAAATAAATGCTGATATTTAAAATCTGTTCCCATATACATTGTTGTATACGTACATTGTACATACATACACATACACACATATATATATATATATATATATATATATATATATATATATATATATATATATATATATATATATATATATATATACACATTTAAGTCCTAAAAGGCCATGCATTATATTTTGTTTTCTTCATGACTTAATTTTCGTGATCTTGGCATAACAAACATTATTATTTGTATAAAGGAAATGATATGCTCTTAAGAGCATGAGAGCATGTTCTAGAGGCAGCATCATGGATAATAACATAACCATTTGTGGCAGTGGACGTGTGGGTGGGCATGATCACAAGAAAATAAGAAAGAAAAAAATGATAATGCATGGCCTCTTAGGACTTAGGTGTATATGTCTAGTCAATGAAGACAATATGAAATAGCCAATGCATTAATATATAAATCCTTAAATATAATGGAAAATCTGATTTATAATAGGCAATTATTCATATTTACATGTGGTAGCCTCTTTCTAATGTTTTCAAAATGTAGTTGCTATAAAGCACAACCCTAATAAGGTGTTTACTTTAATAAAACAATCATCTATTTATGTGATGTTTATACCATTGAGCACCCGTAAGACCACTGGCTTCTGGTCTAGACTGGCCTGGTAGAGTGTGACTGTCTTATCTGGTTTTATTGTGAAAGACTGGGGCAGTGGGGCGATTTGCTCAAAAGAACAATGCTGCCGCTCAGTGGCCAACTGTGGTTCTGCAAGCTGTCTGCTGGCCACGTTTTTCTGTGTTTGGACTGTCATAGGCACAGCTTCATACTCCAAGGGGTTCAGCTCTGAGGTGCTATAAAAGACCAAAGAAGAAACATGCAGATTTGTAAAACTGTAAAATAGATATATAAACAAATTTTACACTAACAATATGTATTTCCCATACAGAAATCTGATATATGGCCATATATAAACATATATATAATGTTATAATGATATATGTGAACATATTTGTATTTCCATTGGTTGCTTGAGACATATATAATAAAGTATCTGCAAGAGTGAAAGGGAAAGTTCATAGGACTGTGGTGAGACCTGCGATGTTGTATGTTTTAGAGACAGTGGCTTTGAGTAAAAGACAGGAGGTGGAGCTGGAGGTAGCAGAGCTGAAGATGTTGAGGTTTTCGTTGGGAGTGACGACGATGGACAGGATTAGAAACGAGTTTATTAGAGGGACAGAGCATGTAGGACGTTTTAGAGACAAGGTGGGGGAGGTGAGATTGAGATGGTTTGGACATGTGCAGAGGAGGGTTATGGTTAGGACATGGGGTATATCGGTGAAGAATGCTGAGGATGGAGCCAGGAGGTGGAAAAGAGGAAGGCCAAAGATGAGGTTTATGTATGTGGTGAGGGAAGACATGCAGGTAGTTGGTTTGAAAGAGGCAGATGTAAAGGACGGAGGGGTATGGAGACGAATGATCCGCTGTGGTGACCCCTAATGGGAGCAGCCGAGAAGAAGGAGACGACACTTTTTCTATGATTATTTCCCATTTATATATGCCATTCATGTATTTCATATATTAAAAACATATTTAATTTACACACACACACACACACACACACACACACACACACACACACACACACACACACACACACACACACACACTCACACACACATATTATGATAGCTTGAAAAAGGATCCCTGCTTTAGATGGTATTATGGCCCAGAGGTAAGTCAGATTGGGGTGCATGCCTACAATTTAGTGCGTTGTGTCATTAATGGTATCACCAGATGAAGCTTTAGACCAAGTCACTCCCAAGCATGGAATGCTGATGCATAGAATGCACATTGCTAAAGATACAATAGCTGTTTGGCTGCTAGCACTGGACCGGATTGCCTTTACTGAACACTTGATTTCTTTAATGCAGACCTCTCTATTACATATGTTCTGTGAAACAAGACATATTAATGATAGGGATCTGTTCATGAAGCCTATGTATTAAGGATAGTGCCAAGGATAATGTCTGCATCATGCCAAGAATCCTGGTTGATGCAATTCTGCATCATTTCAATTATATAACTATGAATGTTGTTGGGAGGTTGCACCTTGGCATTCCATTCTTAATGGGGTATTGCTTTGTGATTGCTCAACGTGAAACAAACAGTACTGTGGATTAAAAAACAGAAATGACGGCCCTGCTTAACTAATCAGTAGCATAATGTGCAACTCCTTGTATACAGTATGCTTTTGAGATTTTTCAATACATTCGCAAAGTCCTCATGACCATAAATATATTCAAATGGATCACAAATACCTGAGTTTGCTCAAAAATGGCCTTCTATAGAATTGGCAGTGGAAGTTAGAATAAGGTGTACGTTTCATTTTATTTGAGTATTTCATTTAAATATTTTATATTTGATTATTTTTGAAAATAATGCATGCACAAAACCATGGGAGATGTCAAACAGGGATTATTCTTCATACCATCGATGCCTTGCAGGTGCTGCTTCTTGTTACTGTGGTGTTGTCTATGTGAATTATATTGTATCATCTCCTGGTCATTGAAGAGCCTCAGACAACATAAAAGTATCATTACACAGAGGAATGCCACCAGGAGTAGCACTGGAATCACTATGATTTCCTGTTGATACACCTTAATTACTGAAAGAGAGAGAGAGAGAGAAAGAGAGAGAGAGAGAGAGAGAGAGGAGAGATTTGGGAGAGAGAAAATGATTTTGCCGTACCTCCTTCTTCAAAAGAAATCAAATATTAAAAGCTATTTATATATTTATTTAAGTCAATTTTTCATTTGTATAATTCCTTCTTATGCTTTCATTTTAACCTGCTAAGTTTTAAAGTTATTTACTTACAAGTACTTTGCATATTCACATTGCATATGCCAAACTCTAGTCAGAAATTTCAATGCATGAATCTTTTTTTTCATGAAATTCTCACATCCATAGCGAGACCTTTTAACCAGATCATGGAGTGGGGCTCCTGTCAATACCTACAAGGAAGACAACCTCCTTCACAGAATGATATGTCAGTAATGCCAGATTCAATCTACTGGTTTGAAAACCTGTGCTATATGGTTTTGAGCCGTATCAATAGATTCCAGCACTAAAATGGCTGCCACTGATACTGTTCTTTTTAGCATTAAAAGCATTAGACTAGCAAGTATTCTGGAGAAAAGTTAGTCAGTACACCAGATCCAGCTGATAGGGTGCAGAATATCAGACCATGTACTCAGGGCTCTTGCATTCACTACCCTGTTGGTGATTTACACTATTCAACCTAACTGACAAACACAGTTGACCTTGCTGAGAATGCAAAATCCCCCTTCCAGGTTAATCGTGCTGTAAACAAATGCAAAAGTGGAAAGAAAAGTCATGCTGGACAGCACTTGTTGCTGATTTGTATGCGATATAAAACAAATCACCTGCAAAGAACAAATCAAGGCTATCTGTAAATTGTTGCTGATTCCTAAGCAATATTAGAAGGCTCAGCCACAGAAAAGGAAATATCTCAAGAACATGGTGAAGCCAGTTGTGGCCCAATGCATCATGCTCCATTAAACTGTCTGGTCCTGCAAAAGGGAACAATGTTGAGCAGTATCTTGACTTATCATTGGATGGAGATCCACATAGACCTTGCCAATCTTTTCTCTTGCTCTGGGCTTCCATCCTGAACCATATCGGCTCCTCCAGTATACAACCCCAACACATGAGCCCCAAAACATCAAAGGAGCTTTTAAGTAACCCAACATGTGGCCAAAGCAGGTAGATACATTTAATCGACAGATGTTTTGTTGATAATTTCTGATTGTAAATTAAGGGACCACATGGACCGGTGTCCATAATGAGGACCTTGTGGGTTCCTCAATTTGAAAACTGGGGTGCAGTGCCATGTAGACCGTTCTTTTTCATGACAGCTTTTGTGGTGGCTGGTTTTGGTGGTTCTGCCATTTTTAGTGGTAACCACACTTCATTCTATGCATTACCTTACTAGATGATTCAATTAATAGCGAGATATCCTTTAGATATGTATTTTAGATTTGTGTTATTTCACAAATGCTTGCAATATGGCACTACAAAGTTAAAGAAATCATTATATTGGGCCATAGTAGATCTTGCAACAAATGGAATTGTAAAAAAGAATGATTTGGTCTAGGTGTTTTTCACAGTTGTGTAGAATTCTTTGCTGTGCAGAGCCACTGTGCTTAATCATTATTAAATTAAAAATTGTGTTTTACAATTTGATAGCTAATAAAACTTGATAACAGCAAATAATATCGACATAGAAATTCCAGCCAACACATCTGGTAGACAGAACTTTAGTGAAGTTTTGACTTTTGGGGGTAAAAGACCTACACTATATGAAACAGTCACACATTTCCATGTAGAGAATAGAATTTGATGTACATGTGGTCTGACAGGAACGATATGTACTTGTCAACTAGAGGTCCAAGTGTTGTTTTCTCTACTATTAAATCTTAAACAATTAGCTTAAGTTTATTATGTTGGTCCACGTTTATCATCACTGACATGCCATGTTCACCCAGATGCCTGGTACACCCGGTATACAGAAAACAGGTTTTGCTTGTTCAGTGGGTGGACAGACCAAGTGTGTATTTTCATTCTCATGATTACAATGTAGACTGTCATTCTCATGTTGCTTCAGTAGATCTGCATAGTTAAAACATAAGACTGGCATAAAGCTCTTCAAAAATCTGACATCCTTCAGCTTTAATTGTTTTGTTTTAATCGATGTTGTTCATTAAGTTCTTTCAGATCTCCAGCACCTAACCCCAAATTACAAATTTAGTGATGTGATCCAAATTATAGCATGATGATGCCAGTAAAGCCTGTATGCCCTCGATATTCTTGATAGACTTCTATTGTTTACAACAATGGCATAAAAGTGAAACAAATCCTAAAGAAAAACGATGCCTTGTTTAACTCTAGTAATTAATGTTTTTTTTTTTTTTAGAAGTAATTCACACCTAGGGGCAATTTAGCATAAAGAAAAATGCTTATTGACATGTTTTGGACAATGGGAAGAAAACTTACATAAACACAGTAAACACAAGTAACCTGAGTATTGGTATGTATGTGTGTGTTGAAGGGGGGCATGCTGAACAATGCACCACCATGACACCATAATTCAAGAACTTGACATATCAAATACTGTGCACATGTTATAATTTTGTGACCTAACTTGAAGAAATTGAGCTACTTACTGCATAACCTGTCTGCTGAATCACACAGGCTTGTTACATTAGTTGAGCTCGACATGCTGTGAAAAGAAAACACACAATCAAAAATATCACCTGCTAATAGTGAATGGACAGAAAATGACTGAAGTGTTAGTAAGAACACGGAGGAAATACAGAAGTTATTTAGTTTCGAGTCTTTCATGTAGAAGGATTTTGCTTTTCAGGTGTAGAAAAGCTCAGACATGCAGTGGGTAATTGAATTTATTGAAAGTTAGTTAAAGTGATTAGGAATTAATTTAGCAAATGGGTAATATTTGTACGGGTAATACTTTAAATGGTTTGGGTAAAATAATTTTTGTTTTAAACATTTATGAAAGCAATGTATTATATCTAATGGTAGACTAATACTGTATTTAAAATAACATTAACTAGTCATCTATGCAACTTTAAACTCTCAAAATACATAATACTTTTCTACCTGTCTGCCAATACAGTGTCAATGCAATTTTATGTGGACAAAAGTATTGGGACACCTGATTGTCCAGCCATATGTGCTTATTTGTTAGGGCACACAATTCTGTAGGATGTCTTTGGATGTGCTGGCATTAAATTTTAACCTTTACTTGAACTAGCAGACCCAATCCTGTCTTAGCATGTCAAAACCCCTGTGCACAAAGTGAGTGAAGATATGGTTTACATAAGGTGGAGTGGAAGATCTTGAGTGGTCTGCTATAGAGCTCCTACCTCACCCCTAATGAACATCTTTGGGATGAATTGGAACACTGACTGCACCCCAGGCCTCCTCACCCTACACCAGTACATAACTTTATTAAAACCATTGTGGCTACATGTGCACAAATCTTCATAACTACGCTCCAAAATCTAGTGGAACATCTTCCCAGAAGAGTGGAGGATATCATAACAGCACATGGGGACTAAATGTGGAATGCGATGTTCTCAAACCACATACTGTAAGAATCTTAAAGCCCGGTATCCACAAACGTCTGTTTATGTAAGTGTATATGAATGTTTCTGATCAGAAAATAACCATTTTGGTGCCATTTGTGGCTGGTTGGACAGTATCTGCTGGGGTTACTGCCTATAGAAGGTGACAACTATTTAAATAAATATTTTGGAAAAAATATTTATGTGCCATTGCATATTTCAATTAAAAATAGCAAAAAAGGTAAAAAAAAATGTCCCTTTTTCTTAATTCACATTTAAAGTGTCAACTTATTTTTAATAACAAATTGTTTAATATCTAAAAAATATAATAAAATATGTATAACTATTTAGCATATATATATATATATATATATATATATATATATATATATATATAATTATAGAGGTATTTCTACTACATCAAATGTCAAATGCAAATGTTACAAATGCATTTAAAAGTTTGGGCTTTAAGAAAAAATCTGCATACAGAGGAAAGAAAACTGTGTATTCTCACACATATCTGTGGATATTGTAAGGAGTGGAAATGATCCAATCAGCAAATCATGCAGCAACGATGAATTGCAACAAATTATGCAAAAAAAGATCAAGAGCTTCAGTTAATATTCACATCAGTCAAAACTGGGGGAAAATGTGATATGT
This sequence comes from Silurus meridionalis, assembly GCF_014805685.1. NCBI lineage: Eukaryota > Metazoa > Chordata > Actinopteri > Siluriformes > Siluridae > Silurus > Silurus meridionalis. The sequence continues at coordinate 6,753,529 of NC_060912.1, read as the reverse complement.
GACCTTGGCTGAGGCACTATTGCTGGTTAGTGTATTTCAGAAACTGCTGATTTCACAGAATGTTTGCACACATTGCTTTGTAGGGTTTATGAATAAGGGTTTGAAGATCATTGAACATCCGATGAGCAGCAGTCAGTGGGTACAATTTTACTAAAACTGAACTGCTGAATGTTGAAATATGTCGTCTTTTCCAGACTTTGACTGCATCAGACCTGTATCAGCATGATGTTATGATTTGCACTGCTGCCAAATGATTTGCATATTAAAAGAATCAGAATGAAACAGCAGCTGTACAGATGTAGGCACAGGTACAGGTTCATGCCACACATTACATTGCACGAAAATATTTGTGTAGTCATGACGCATTGTCTTTATTTCCAACTATTTTTACCTGTTACTCAACCTGTTCATCTGCATTGCTCTGCATTACTTGCACATGCAGATTATTAACGAAAACAGAAATGGATTACAAACTGAAGTATATTACAGTATATTGCTTTACCCTCAAGCCCTAAATAATGTAATTAAACCCTTAAAAATTGTATCTAATCTTTTTTATATATGTCATTCAGCTGGGATTACTCTCGTATGTTACATTGGTGTTACATACAGAATAATTTTCGTACGTTTTCAATACTATCATTTAATGCTATCATGTCCTGTTTTATTATACAATTTCAAAGTATAACATCATAACAATGAACTGCAGAGATTGTAAAAAACCAAGTCAACTTACATGCCAAAATGTGTAGCACCATTTGAGTATGCTGGTTTGTCTTGTTATCTTTCCATAATCTTGTCTTCTGTGGTAGATTTAGTTGATAACAATTGAATCCAACATCCCAGACATGGTATTTTTTGGATCGGCTAGATTGATTTCCTTCACCCCGTGTACTGTCTGCCTAACTGTAGGCATCCAACTTGCATGTTTTGCTTTCCTTAACAAGTTTCCTCACTTCAATGGTATGCCCTTCCCTAACCAGTATTTCCTCATTTCCACACCCAGATTTTTCTTACCGGAAACAAATTTTGACCACAAAGTAATGTGTATGTTAATGGAATAATCAGTTATGGCTAACCCAAGGGACAGAGGAATCAGGGCTTTACTATATTTATATAGTTCATATAGTTCTTTGTGAAGTCCTCATTTGCAGAGTAAATGAGACTGGTAACTCTATGGTTTAGGCTCTGGGTTACTGATTGGAAGGTTTGGGGTTCAAGCCCTGGGATCACCACAAACTAGAGGGTTTATTTGTTGATTATATTCTTTTATTTGTTCATTTATATTAATTTATATTAATACATTTCTCATTTTCCTGTTAGGGTTAAGATAGCAATAGGCTGAGAGCTACTTCTCACCTACATAGCACAATTATTACAAATATATTACTATTACAATGAAGAGCAACTTAAAGAAATCCCTTGTGAGAATGCAGGAACTGGCCAGCTGCAGTACAGAAGCTCTTATTGGTTTTTCTTGTTTGTCAAAATTCATTAATTCATTAAAAATGTATTAAAAAGGATTATTACAGTGAAAGCCAAACGGACTCGATTCTCCAGTTTTGGCCGGTGAGTCTTAAAGCCCTGCTGAGTGGCCCTGCAGGATTCTGCAGCTGAACCCGCCAGCTTCATTTTTACCTCCTCCACATTTAGAAATAGCTTTTAAGCGATGTTCACTTCCATAGCACTGTTTACTGCAGTAGTATTACTAAGCCTTCCTACTCAATGTCATTAAAATCATTACATTTTGACATTTTGACCATATTTGCATTACCTACATTGTCCTGTTTGTGGGTTCTTTCATTCTTTCGTGTACATTTTAATGCCTTTGGACTGTGTAAAGTGAAATACTTAATACCAGCTTTAACTATTCTGCTCTGTACAATGATTTATAGCTATTCAAAAACAAGTCTGGAAGTTGACCATTCCATTAAGAACTTTATTCAACAAGCCATGTGCTGACTGCCTGGTGACACCAACACCGTCAACGTGCCTGAATTAGTCCAACTGCCAGATTTAGACCCAGGTCTGAATTAAATCTGACCCAAGCCTTCCACCATAAACAACTTATGAGTCGCAGATGCCCAGGTCAGGGTGTGTGTATTAAACAGATTAAGAGGTCCAGAAAGCTGTCACTATCTACAATTAGAGACAACATGGTATCAGACATGGCTTAGTTAGTGACTCTAGAACAGAATCCGGGCTGGAAAATGGTTGAACAGAGCCTTTTAGAACAGAAAGAGATCCTTTATGTTCCTTTTCAAAAATCAAAAAGTTGCTATGTCTATGGCTAATGTTGTGAAGTTTTGTCAGCAATGAACAGAACCATTCTGCAAAGAATCTGGACCAGTTTTACCAGCAACATTCCTTCTGTTGAAAACTGTATATATCTGGTTGTCTCACCAGACAAAACACTTTATCCAGATATGTGCTGCTTGAATGTATTGTGTATTCTATTTGTGTATAACAATTTGTTAGCCATTATGTCATAGAAAGTGGAATATTCACTTTAATCAGCAGTTTCTTCTCTAATGCTGGAATCCTTAAAAGCCTTATTGGCCAATTCAGGATGCTTATTAAAATAGTCCATAAAAAACGGCCTGTAATCAAAAGTGGCATTTTGGCTGAACCTACAATATCTTATTAAGTCATATCATCTAATTGATGGCATGTCCAGTATGTACCTTTTAGTGCTCTTTCTTTTCCTTGCTTTCCCATCTAACTTTGTCATTGCCCCTTCTATTGAAAAAACCTTTCCTAATCTGACTTGTTAACAATTTTGAGAGGTGGTAGCTCATTGGTTGATGCTCTGGGTGGCTGGTCAAAGCTTCAAGACCCAGTATCATAACGCTGCCAATCTTGGGCCCTTAAACAAGGCCTTTAACCCTCTGTGCTCTAGGGGCACTGTATCATGGCTGACCCAGCACTCTAACTTCAGTTTCCTAACATTGCTGGGTTGTGTAAAGAAAGAAATGTACTTTGCTGTAATGTAATTATTACTTGCTTTGATCAAAATGTAGTTTCTCCACCAGTATCTGGCTTAATAAGAAGCACATGTTTTCTTGTAATGGCCCCCATCTATCTACATTTATAGCATTTGGCAGACCCCTTATCTATATTTACTTATCTCATTTATAGAACTGAGTGGTTAGGGGTTAGGGGCCTTGCTCAAGGGCATTTTGGTGGTCCTGATATTTGAACTCACATCCTTCCAATCAGAAGTTCAATGCCTTATTCTTCTAAGCAACCACTTGCATATAAAAAGGTATTTCTTGAAATGAAATCTACTACTTCCCTTTCCTCCAATAGTCTTTCTTTTCATGACTCAGATACATACTTAAGACCCTCTACTGGTTAATCAAGCATTCTCCTATTTTAGATAAATTGGCTGATATTGGGCTTCATGGATATATAGAACAATGTTAATGTGAGATGTTTTTCTACATATCTAACAAAATGACTCAGGTTTGTTCCTGTAAGTCTCTGATGTACATAGTATGTAACATTTCTACAGGGGAATAAAGTTGATCAGTCACACCATGAAGTTATGCGAAAGAGTAGTGGAAGCCAGGCTGAGAGAAGAGGTGACCATCTGTGAGCAGAAGTATGGTTTAATGCAGAGAAAAAGCACCACAGACGCAATATTTGCTTTGAGAATGTTGATGAAGAAGTATAGAGAAGGTCAGAAGGACAATTACATTGTGTGTTTGTGGATTTAGAGAAAGCGTATGACAGGGTGCCGAGAGAGGAGTTGTGGTATTGTATGAGTAGGGCAGGTGTGTCAGAGAAGAATGTGAGGGTGGTGCAGGACATTTATTATGACAGTGTGACAACAGTGAAGTGTTCAGTGGGAATCACATACTGGTTTAAGGTGGAGGTTGGACTGCATCAAGGATTGGCTCTGAGCCCTTGTTTGTTTGCAGTGGTGATGGACGGGTTGACGGACGAGGTCAGACAGGAGGCTCTGTGGACCATGATGATCGCGGATGATATTGTTATTTGTGGTGAGAGTAGAGCAGGTTGAGAAGAGCATGGAGAGGTGGAGGTACGTGCTGGAGAAAAGAGGAAATAAAAGTCAGTAGGAGTAAGATAGAGTACATGTGTGTAAATGAGAGGAAGGGCAGTGGAGTGGTGCGGTTGCAGGGAGAAGAGTTGGAGAAGGTGGAGGAGTTCAGGTACCTGGGGTCAACAGTGCAAAGTAATGGAGAGTGTGTTAGAGAAGTGAAGAAAAGAGTGCAGGCAGGGTGGAGTGGGTGTAGAAGAGTGATAGCAGGAGTGATTTGTGATAGAAGGCTATCTGCAAGAGTGAAAGGGAAAGTTTATAGGACTGTGGTGAGACCTGTGATGTTGTATGGTTTAGAGACAGTGGCATTGAGTAAAAGGCCAGAGGTGGAGCTGGAGGTAGCAGAGCTGAAGATGTTGAGGTTTTTGTTGGGAGTGACGATGATGGACAGGATTAGAAACGAGTTTATTAGAGGGACAGAGCATGTAGGACGTTATGGAGACAAGGTAAGAGAGGCTTGATTGAGATGGTTTAGACATATGCAGAGGAGGGACATGGGGTATATCCGTAGGAGAATGCTGAGGATGGAGCCACCAGGAAGGAGGAAAAGAAGAAGACCAAAGAGGAGGTTTATGAATGTGGTGGGGATGACATGCAGGTGGTTGTGGTGAAATAGGCAGATTTACAGGACAGGGGGTTATGGAGAAGGATGATCCGCTGTGGGAGAAGCCGAAAGAAGAAAAAGTTGGAATGGGATCCAACAGACATTTTGATGATTTGGCTTTGGTGATAATAGCAGTGTAATTGTAATTGCGAAGCTTTAGGTGAGACTGGATCACAAGATGCTGTCAGAGACTGGACACAATTGTGTTTGAATACTTAAAATATTTTAATTGAAGAAATTCATAGTCCTCACTATTAAACTGTGATGAAATACTATTTTTAGATATCTGATTTGTTGTTAATTTAGCCACTGTACTAAAAAGGAACCTGGGATTGTTTTGGTTATTTTCTATAAGTATGCTCAGGTGCTGAGCCCTAGCAGCATTTAGTGCCTGTCTGTAGCTGAGCATACTGTTTTTATACACAATTCGAAAAACCTCCAATTTAGATTTTCTCTATTTTCTCTCCAGATTATGGGCTGTTCTCATGAGGGCATGAGTATGACTATTATACAATGGTGCAGGTGTTTTTTATCGAACCTTTTTTAATTAAATGGGGGCAACGGTGTCTAATGTGCTTTTGAGGATAGTGCCTATGTTGTTAGCTGTTTCATCAGGATCATTAGCATTTAGGGGTTTAGTAAGATGTTGTGACAGATCAGGCAGGATACTTATGAATCTGTCCTTAGTGGCCAGAAAACAATAGTCCTACCAAGTCGATAATGTGGTGAGATGCAGCTAATCTGCTCTACCAGTAGTGTGTACAGTATGAGGTGATGGTTTGTGATGTCATCATTTTGAGGTAAAATATCTATATCAGTGACGTCTAGTCTGTGGGATATTTTTACGTCTAGTTTGTGATTAAAACAATGAGTCAGTCTAGCGATGTTTGTTTAACCCTAAAAGAGTTTAGTAAATCCACAAATTATATTCCTAGAGCATCATTTGCATAATCGACGTGAATATTAAAATCACCTAGAAGCAGCACTGTATTGATCAAGAGGTCTAAAAGAAAACCAGAAAGAAAATTAATGTAGGGCCCTGGGGGGCTGTGACAAGTGTGAGAGATTGTAGGGGTTTTCTATGTATGTCTACTACATTAAGCACAAGCACTTAGTTATTTAAACCTGAATTCTAATCTTTGACAAACATTAAGAAGGGCTCTATAAATGGTTGCTTTTACTATGATTAAATCTTAGCTTTAGTGATGGTCTACCCTACTGACAACACTAATTATGAAGACCAGAGGAATTTCTTGTGGTTTTAGGTGCTTCCCACCCTGGGCCAAGTAATATTGTAACTCCCACTGGTGTACTTGAGTGCAGCATTCAATGGAATACTAGGTCAGTGTTCTCCACCAAGCTCTTGTGTCTTGCACATTGGGTGGCCACAGTACCAGGACAAAGTCATCCTCATAAAGGTCTATAAAAGGGAGAGTGATTGAGAAAGGGATCCTGCATAGTGCACACTATAGTACACACAGCCTAGTGACTAGCTACAGTGCAAGTTGCATTGCCCCACTTTCATCAGAGAGCAGACTCGCAAACAATGAGTTGACCACACTCCAGCTATGAAACAAGTCTGCTTTAGCAGCACGTGCATTTGTTATTGTTATGGTGTCTGTCCCATGCGCATGTTGTTGCTGGCCATGGTGCTGAAGTTGCATTCATGCTTTTCTTTAGGTGGAGAGGACCCTGTTTGGGGGCCTGGCATCACGCAGTAAACCGAGTGCCATTCATATTTAAAGGCAGGTGCACCTGCCTCTTCACCAACAACCTACAAATCTGATAAACCTAACTGGCTTACAGACCATTAATCAAGACATTGATTGTATCATTTTTTTCTTCCCATTGATCAGTGTGATGGTGACCAAGTTGGAGGAACCCTAACCCTATTTAGGGCCTAGTTGCAGGCTCCTGTGCTTTAAAGTCCTGTGTGTTTTTTTTTTTTTTTTTTTTCAGCAGAAGTAAAAAAAAATCATAGAATTTTTGTCATCACTCTTGCTTACTACTTATTTTTTTGCAAAAGGTGTGGGTAGATTGCTAATAGACCCATAATTAGCTAACATAGCGAGTCTTACATATCCATGTTAATTCACAGTGCCATGTAAGCATACCTGTGAAACATTTACAGTAAAAAAAAAGATTTAGATTTTGTTGCATATTCTTGCCAGATTTTGTAATAGATTCAGGAACGGCTGTGCTGTTTCTCGGCTGCTTCTTCCAAGAGTTTAAAAAAGAAATGTCTACAATGCCACTAGGTTAATAAGGTGAACAAATATTTTGTGTTTTTATTCAGGGTAACTGTATAGACCAGTTTTAGATAGAAGAAGTAGGATGTGAAGTTGTGCCTTTAAAGTCATATAATGTTTCATTAATGTAATTAGGATGTACACTGTACAAATACACTCAAATACATGCTCAAGCACAAATTCCTTGCATAGTATATGCTGATTATTGTACCTACACTTTGAGAAGGCGTGTATTTGGGAGTTTGGCTACGTACATGGTGTTTGTACACGTGTGACAGTGTCTGTGTAAAAGTGCACTCACTCTCCCTCAGACTGCACCACTCCAGGGTGGGAATGCTGAGGCAGACGCACAGTTTATTTTTGGGTCAGTGACAGTGTGTCAATGGCAGCAGATGCATCGCAAAGGAAGGCTCTGAGATACCAACAGACCCTGGTTTGTCCCAACTTCTCTCACTCTCTTTGCTCTTCTCCCTCTCCTTTAATCCTCTGAGGATTTATCCAGCCTCTGTTACATGGTGCTTTGCTGTGCGCTTTGCTGTGCACTTTGCTGTCTTGTCCTGATAGTCTTTGTTGTACCGTAGTTCGTTCTTTTTTTTACTTTTCGGAATTGTGGTTGGACGTTACATAAGCCATTTCTGCATGACATATTTATTTAACTGCGGTGAAACCTTGACCGAGTCGGTCGAAGTGAGTTCAAAGGTGAAGAGCTTAGAAGTGAGCATATCAACAGGTGACAGGTGTGTTTGGTAGATTTGTATGGCAGCACTAGGTGCTCTTCTTGACTTCTCTGTTTAGCGTTCATCTAAACTTGCTTTGATGAGCACCGTTGCTTACTAAATTTTTTCATTCAACTTTGCCTTAATCTCCCATTTATTTATCTATACGTTTTAAACTTTGGATATAGTTATATCGAGCTGCAAAAAATGCTTGAGTCCACACTGGTGTGTTACTTTATATGCACAGACAAATATAACTATATGTTGTTGTATGAAGGGTAAACCCGATCACCCAGTCACAAGGGAGGCGAACTTGGCTCCGGGTATTCCAGAACATTTGCGACTGTTTTAATGTGTGTGTATCTGTGTGTGTGTATGAGAGAGAGTGTGTGTGTGTGTGTGTGTGTGTGAGAGAAAGAGAGAGAGAGAAAGAGAGCAGTTGTGCACAAGTATAGGTAAAAGGGGACTGTCTGTAATACTATGAGATTGCCATGTGGGTCTCCTGTGATTTGCCCACTCATTTCACACTGTGTAACAGAGACGGCATATCAAAAAGAAAAGTAAATGAAAAGCAAACGTTGGCTTTGCGGTGTGTGTGTATGTGTGTGTGTGTGTGTGTGTGTGTGTGTGTGTGTGTGTGTGTGTGTGTGTGTCTTTGGAAACTATTCTACTAATCTTCCTAGAGTTGGGTGACTCCAGTGTTTATCACCCTGGAGGCAGAGGTAAACTCAGATGTGTTGCCTAATAATATACGTGAAAGCTTTTGTGTGTTCAACATTTACAGTGCCATCATATATTTTTAAAAGGTGTCAGAATAGCAAATCTATGTGCCTAATGCAAGAGCAATAGGTTGGAATAGGTGGGCATGTTGAAATACACAAACAAAGATCATCAAACAACATAAAAGAAACGTCAATTTTGGATTGCATTTGACTTGAAAATAATACAATTTGATGACAGCTTGTGTGTCTGGCTGTCCATGTAGTAAGGACACATAAGCAAAGACTTATAATAGATTTTCCAATATATCCTGTGTATTTTTACAGACTGTCATGAAAACCGGATCTAGATATTTTGTGTTTTGGCGCTAACACCTTGTTAAACTTTGGAAATAACAAAGTATTTGAGATCCCAAAGATATGCCATGTCAAACAGTTAAAAAAAGAAAGAAAAATCAATTAATTAAGACTAGCAGTATAAAAAGGAACACGCCATATTATCAGGAAAGATAAAAAAGAAAAAGGTGGGTAAATGAATGTTGGCTCACTCAGTTTAAAAATAGCCTGATGGGTTGTGTTACAGAAAGAGAGGAAATGGGGTAGCTCCAATCCAGTGAAGTGGTGGTGGGGTGGGTTGGGGGGTCAGTGAACGGGACTGCCTATATGGAGGTCTGGGGTAGATCAGAAAAGGAAAAAGAGGCGGGGTGAAATATAGAGAGGACCAGGATTACATGTACTGTGGGAACAGCAAAAGTAATAGTAATAGGATAGATGAAAGGAATGGAGCCAGGCGAATGTGTAAAGAGGGAGGGAAATACTTGCTAAATCTTCAGCAGCCCAATTATAATTCAGGAATAACACCCAAGCATTTTAGCTCAATATAGCATGACATGGATATACATGTACAAATATTTTTAAGTTTATGACTATATTTGTGAGCATATTTCTTATTGGGCTACCAATTTGTCTTGTTTTCAGATATCGTACTCATTGTTAACTGTATTAAGCACAAGATGTGAATACAACAGTATTTATTTAAGCTTATATAGCATTAGATATAAAGGTGTCAAGATTACAGCTAGGGCTAGGGACACCTATGTATTGTCATAATCAGTTGTAAATAGTAAGGAAGTAAATGTAATTCGTTACTGTACTTAAGTACTTTTTCTTTTATCTGTACTTTTTACTTTTTTATTCAAGTATTTTAATTTGGGTAGATTTTTACTTTAACTTCACTACATTTCAAAGTCAAATATCGTACTTTTTACTCAACTACATTTTGCGAAATCGGTCGTTCCTTTTTATTATGAGAGGATAAGAACTTAACTGGTCAAACACAAAGCAATCCACCAACCGTGCTCTGTTTTGAACTCGTTTTGATCGCCACTTTGTGGTATCAACTAATCACCAACATACAGTTTAGCATCAGCTCAACAGCAAGCAGAACATTTTGAGAGGAATAAATGATGGAAGAAACTCCTGACTCTGACTTGCAACAACACTTGTGGCCTTATTTGCATGATTTTTTTGAAGTAGTTAAAAGAGTTTTGGGTTCATGATAGTTTTAATAGATATCAATCAGTGTTTGACTCATTAATATCATTCTATTAATAGATTTGTGTGCTAACGGTAACATTAGAGTCTTTTCACATAAACTGAGTTGAGTTTTGTGACACAAATTGATAATACATAAATTCAACTCAAACTCAAGTATAAAGAGCACTTTTACTGGATTGATATTTTACAGAGTGTACCTCTACAATAACACAAATATATATTTTTTGTACTTTATCCACCTATAGTCATAATGCAATACATTAAAAAATACTTAATGATGTACCAGTACCGTCTGAAAGTCTGGAAATAGTGAAAGTCCAGATAAAATTGATTATCATGAAAGTGTATTCACCCCACTGTAACTGTCTAAGCTTTTAGTCTATTATGATCTGCCATGTTTACTTTATTCAACAGCCTTCCAGCTAGAAGTCTTTAAGTCTAGGTGAAATGCTAATTGTTAAAACAAAAATAAATGAAAATTGTATAAAAATTTGTTGTAGCTTACACTTATTATAAACTATATGACTATTGTAGAGCCATTAGATAGAATTACATCTAATTTATAATAAATTTTGTTTGGAATATTAGAATGTTTTTTTGTTGTTTGTCTTGTGAGTGTGTGCCCTCTATAGGTGGGTTACAAGGCGTGGCTGAGGGAAGGCCGGTGCTTTCACATACCATTCGTTGACCGTAACACACAAGACTCCTTAAAGCTTATTGTTTGTTTTCTTTTCTTCATTAAGAATTCCCCTTTTTGGAACTAAGATGCCTAATACTTTTTTTCCAGCATGGCAACGGCCCTGTGTGTAAAACAAGCTCCACTAACACAAGGTCTGCCAAGGTGTAACTGGAAGAACTTGAGGCTGAACAGATCCCTGACCTCAGCCCCAATAAACACTTAGGATGAAATGGGATGCCAGCTGCACCCCAGGCCAGCTTACCCAACATCTGTGCCTTGACCTCTCTAAAACATTTGAGCATGAATGAACACAAATCACCAAAGCCATACTCTAAAATCTAGTGAAAGGCCTTTCCAGAAGAGTGGAGTTCATTACACAACACTAATCCATCACAAACACTCTCATGTTCATGGTCACATGATGAGCTGAATACCCTGAAAACACACACATACAAAATTATAGCTTCACATTATATAAAGATTTTCAGTTTACATTTCACAGTCTTCACTTTGCCAAATGTTAACTGTGTGTTGATCTTGAGCAGGTGCTAACAAGGCTTTGAATGACACTTATCCTGGTTTGGTCATCTGATTTTATTGACTTTTGCGTTCCTACGGTTTATTTTGTATTTGATTGTCTGATGTTTGCCGGTACACTGATGTTCCTAAATCTCTTCTTTGTCCTGATTACCACAATTATTAAAAACTCTACAAAATGTTCTTGCATCCTCACCTGCTTACCTGACAGAATACTTTACCATCTCATGGATGCAAAGGAATCTTTTACTAATGCCGTGTGCTTTGGCATGAGGTCACATCATTGGAGAACAACTGCAACCAGTATGAAATGACAAGTATTATGGTGGCCTAGCTGGATGCAAGGGGTTTATATATATTATACAGTGCTTTCTTTGCTTTACAATCACAGGAGGAAGGAAGGTCTGTTCGTTTCATCAATCTGCTTACTGACAAAACACTGGCCTGGGCAATCTCCATATTGTCATACCTACATTCTCCAGCTGTTCCTCTTGACAATGCTCCCAAGTTTGAGGAGATTGGGGAAAAACTCCTCACCTTAAAGCAAGAGAGTCAAAACACTGCAGGATTTGCACTCAGCTTCTGCACATTAGCAGCAAACACCTGCAAAAAAAAGGTGGCATTGAAAAAAAGCTCTACACAAACCTGCTTACAGAACTAGCATTCCATGATGACCTAGCTTCCCATGATGTATTAATGGATATGTCCATTCGCTTTACTACTATCCTCAAAAAACACAAGTGCCACAAATACAAACTTTTCCTGTGCCTTTAATTCAGACTATTGAACCGACGCAGAAGGAACAAGTTAAGCTGAATGACATAAAACACCAGAGGTAAAATTCACCAGCACCAAGTGGCAGTGTCCATCACTTTCTCAGAGCAAAGTTCCCAAGTATTTAGTGAGTCCTTCTCATTTCCTTTCTCACACAAATTTTGTGTTTAAATAATTTAGATTTTAAATTACCCAACATGCACCCAGGGAGTGCATCTTATATCTTAGTGCTGCTTAAATAGTGCACCCTAAAGGTACAAGCCTTTGATGGAAGAGCCTTTGGCAGAGGCTCTATAATGCTTTGTACCAAGCCTGTCTATCTAAATATCAGCGGCATGCACCATGAGAACATCTCATTCTTTGTCATCTGTTGGTGCTAGGCTACTAATTGATGGAAACGGACAAACCTTAAATCTCCTAATAAGGGTGCAGTAAGCCTACTGGCAAGGCAAAAAGTTTCCATAGGCCCTTCATAGACATTATGTCAAGCGCCATCAAGAACCCTGAACTTCAAAGGTTCATGAGGAAATTCCTACAGAATAAACATTCTTTTGGCTTCTCCCATTAGGGGTCACCACAGCGGGTCATCCGCATGTTTGATTTGGCACATGTTTTACGTTGGATGCCCTTCCTAACGCAACCCTCCCCATTTATCCAGGCTTGGGACCGGCACTAAGACTTGTGCAACCCTAATGGCTGGGGTTGGTTCCCTGACCGGGGATCGAACCTGGGCCACAGCGGTGAGAGCGCCGCATCCTAACCACTAGACCACCAGGGGACAGGAAATTTCTCCAGAATACAGAGAGGAACCCCAAGCCAGTGGGCTTCTTTTGCATTGAGTGTATGATTGTACCATAAAGCGCTTAGCTGTAGCCACATTCCCTTGCAATAGTATCTAACTCTTGTCTGGCAAAGAAAACCAAGCCATGAGAGAATATAGCCCACAGACAAGTGCACAAACGCAGCTCATCTCCAACCTCTTAGGGGTTTGAAATAATAACTTTGCCACTGCCTGTCTTACTGAAAAAAAAGGAAATGCAGGTCATAATTGCTCAAAATAATTGCCTAATTCATCCAATCCATTTATTGTGGGGGTGGATGCCTTAGAGACAGGCGTCAGAGCAGTTTGGAGAGAAACCCAATCTTCAAAGTGCTTTCTTTTCCCAGAAGCTAACCTCTATTTAAAAACTATGACTATTGTTTATTTTTTATTACCCTGGTTCACCTCTGCAATCTGACAGGATGGAAAAACTAGGGTTCTCTGTAAACCTGACATCAGAATATCATCCCTAAGCCAGTGGCCAAGTTTCGAGAGATGATCAGGAGAATTAAAATGCTTCCTGCACACATTTTGTACCAATAACCAAGAGGACTGGGCCTAAATATGCAGAGAACTCCTTAAGAAACTCAGCAACCAAAGTTAACCAAAGTTCAATGCAACCTAGGCTACCAGCTGCCTCTATTCCTGAATCCCACTGACTCCCTCGCAATGGACAGCTGACTCCAACATGTATGGAAAAAGGTCAATTAGCACCTTAACAAACAAACTGCACTCAACCCACATTAATGCCAAGAGTTACATGGCCAACACCAATATCGCCAATGACTGAGCGAGTGGCAAAGAAGAATTTGCCTCATAAAAGAATGTTTTGGTAATGATATATCTGTCATATCCACACTGGAATCATTACCAGTCTGCAACCACCAGAATACAAAGCACATCACAAACATGGACACTCTAGGAGGACCATTACACATCACATTCACAAACACTCTACAATGTACCAATACCGTCTGAAAGTCTGGAAATAGTGAAAATAGTGAAAAAAGTGTATTCACCCCACTGTAACTGTCTAAGCTTTTAGTCTATTATGATCTGCCATGTTTACTTTATTCAACAGCCTTCCAGCTAGCTCCCGCTAGCAAAAGCCCACAGTTAAACTGTATAAATTGTTTTATTCTCAATGCACTGACTGCTTCTTCTGACTACTCTACTTTTTTTAGTTTCACTCGCTTCCCTTTTGAATATGAATAAAAAAGCAACGGAAAACAAACAAACGTTTCGTTTTATTTGAGTTTGACGTTTTGTCAACGTGAGGAACATGGACATGAACAAGGAACTTTTTAGAACATAGAACATCAACTAAAACAATATCTTAAAAAAAGCAAACCAAGGTTTTGTTGTATTGTATGTTTCTGTCTTTAATAATGAAGCAATATCTGTAGCACTCAGAGATTCACCTCTGTCTTGCCTCTGCGTTCTCTAGTAGTCTATTACGTGCAAGAGTTCGCTTCCGACCTTGTGCCAGTACAATCGTTTTATTTGATTTTAGTTGCAATTGTTGCTTTTGTACAGTAGATACATAACAGTTCATTTGTTTCAAGTAATTTGTTTAAAAATATATATTTTCAGGACCATTTTGCGGGAGTCCTGTGAATGATTTTATTCTCCCGCAAACCCCCACACACGGGGTCTCTACTTTAACAATTATTTCTTTCATATGTCAGGTCAGATGGCTTTCTTTACCACTGTTGACTCTGTCCTGCTGTTCTGCTTATTAGGAATGCATATTTTTTAAAGCTGTTTTCTGATAATATCTCGTTTAGACACCTTAAGTATACAATTGAGTAAAACTAAAGTGAATTGTTAGATTTCATATTATCACAAAATATGTACTGTATATGACAAATGTTTAATGGGTTCTTAAGTTATAAAACATGAGAGATGTTTGCTTTGGCTCATTGTATTCTTTTTTTTTTTAAAGGATGAACAGAAAATATCTATATCCTACACATATATATGTTAACAGTAAAACCCCAATTCCCAAAAAATTGGAATGTTGTGCAAAATGTAAATAAATACAGAATGCAATGATTTGCAAATCTCATAAGTCCATATTCTATTCACAGTAGAACACAAAATCATATCAAATGTTCAAACTGAGTGTATGTATACAATTTTTAGGAAGAAATAAAGTCATCTTAAATTTGATGGCTGCAACAGGTCTCAGATATATCCATTCATCGATGGAGCCTTTCCAAATGCCCAAGCTGTCCATTCAATCTGCTCTAAGTGCTGAGTGCTGAAAACAAGCCAAATGGTCCCTTTCCTCTTTAGTCTGAAGGACATGGTGTCGATGGTTTCCAAAAATAAATTAAAATCTGATAAAATAAAATTTTCCACTTTACTATGTACCATGACTATGTTAAATGTAGTGCCACCTGAGGGCCTAAAGATCATAAACATCCAGATTTCTCCATATTGTTTGACATTTGTTTGATGATATTATATACTGTAAATGATGAGATATTTAACTGTTTTGCAATTTTATGTCGAGAAACATTATTCTGGAATTGTTCCACAAGTTTCAGACACAGTCTGTCACAGATTGGTGCAGCTCATCCCATCTTTTCTTTTGAGACTTTGCCTCTCTAAGATACACTATTTATACCCAATCATCTTACTGAACTGTTGTCAATTAACCTAATTAGTTGCAAAATGTTTTTTCTTACAGTTTAATTGCAATATACTAGTTTTTCCACACGTTTGTTGTCCCATCCCAACTTTTATTTATTTTTTTATTCAAATGACATTGATTATATAATATGCCAAATTCTCAATATGACATATCATTTATCCTGGGATTGTCCTTCATTTTTTACTTGTAATAGTTATATTAGTCATGATAGATTTTTTTATGAATGTTCGGTCAGGCAGACTTTATAGTTTTGGCCTTACTGGTGTAATTAAAATGTGTGATGGGAGTAAAGAAGTTCTGATAAACAGTGGCAGTTCTGTTGAGGTAAAAGTATCATGTCAATTAAAATATTATAATATTTGTATTGTTTTTTCCTGCCTAGCTGTATGGGGAGTACCGTGAACCCCCTGGAGGGTCTAGTCAGCGGGAGGCTGGCCGCCTACTGACAGAGAGACAGGCAAGGAAACAGCATTATGGACGCCATCAATGTGGTCCTCGTGGACACTATCAGCACAGTCACAGCCAACAAAGCCAACATAAAATGGAATCGGACGCAGGACATGCTAGAAAAGAATCAGATATAAGGCGCGCATCCTCTTTGAAGCAACAACCCTCCTACTCCAAGTATAAAGGTGACATTCAATGCTTTATATCTTCAACATGAATACTCTCTGTGAAAGGCTTAGATACAAGGGAGGTTTTGTAGACATTGAATTATTTAACATGCAGTATCAATGGTATGTAATAGTGCAGTTGTGTTTGCCCCAATAGTAGCCCTCAGAGGGTAAACATTAAACATTATTTCAAAAAGCAGAACAAAACAACAATAGAAAAGCTAACCCAAGATTACATGGACCTTCATATGCTACTACAAATTTAACTTGGTATGCAGTTATATTAGAACAAGTATCTCTTTTGTCTAAGCATTTTTGATGAGTGATTTTTTATTACAGACTGCGTGGCTCGTGTACGGAGGTTCCTAATAACTAAATTAGGAGAAGACTGGGTCTTTCTAGTGCTGCTGGGTATCTCCATGGCTTTAGTCAGTTGGACTATGGACTATGCCAGTGCCAAGAGCCTCCAAGGTACCACAACATTTAAACTTATTCAGAAGCTATTCCATGTCCAAATTCAAAATGAGTAGTTGAGCTTTGTAAATCATTCCATAAAGAAGTACCTTCAACGGATAGTTGTGTCTGCACTCTGGTATTAGTCAATCAAACATGTTTTAAGAAACTGGGTAATCTTCTTCTTTTGCTGGTTAAAGGTGTCCATTGGTCAAAAATCGAGTTTTAGCTGCTTTTCAACATGCTCTTTGTTTCCGTAATTTTCTTCTAACCATTTTGTTTCCTTTTTCCTTCTCAATTTGTCTCTGTCCTTCCTATTCGATTCATTCCTATTCCATAATTTATTTCTAAACAACCCAAATATATCATCTTCTAATACTCAAATATGATCCCCCAAGCACATTTCCATTTTTCCCATTCTTCCTACTTTTTTCTATCACTTCTCTCATACATTGCTTCTACTACCCCTTGTATTTAGCTTATAAGTGGATGTATGGACAGCTGATGGGAAATGTCCCACTGCAGTACTTGGTTTGGACCGCCTATCCAATGGTGCTCGTCTTGTTCGCCACCTTCTTCTGCAACTTGATTGCTCCACAAGCCATCGGTGTGTACTCTTTGCTTTTCCCTGAGCAATTAACATTTGTCCTCTGCTTTCTTATAGTGCTTTCATTTTAACCACTTCTACTTCTATTTGAAGTGTAAGCTTATAACGCTGTAGCGTACCGCTTCAATGCATGCTGCATGCTACCCATAAACTGTATGAATTCTATTGCAGTGATGGCTGGTTACGTGTTTAAATGGGAGGGCTAAAAATATCAATAGTGTCTTTGACAATAAAACTAATATATATACAATATCATCATTATAGTATATATACTACGATTATAAGGTTTCCTTAATGCCTTAATAGTGATGTCAGTGAAATTATTACACACAAATTGATGCATTCAATATATGGTCAACAGGAAAGATGAAGCTCTTCTTTTCAAGCAAAAAACCCAAAACCCCAAAACAATGAACGTGCTATTATAATATGTTCTTGTCCTTTTGTAATTTGTACATTGACAGGATCTACTTTTACGATCTACTTTTACTTTTTTTCTACAAAGGAATTTTAGGGAAAAGGAGAGAAGAAAGAAGGCCTCGTTCACATTAATTTCACCCATGATGGTATTTTACATGTACCTCTTTAATCCCCACTGATTTAACTGCTGGATTTCGCTCTGTATTATCACCTGCCATAACTGCCATTGACAGATTACATGAATCTACTCCCTGGTCTAGAAAGAAAACAGCCCCAGCATTGCTTCCTTATCCCATTCTGTGTATTACTCTTAATTATTAACAGAAGATAATATAATGTGGATGCCAAAACCTTAAACCTTGTATGAATTAGTAGACCTTTTAGCCCTCTCTGCCTGCATTTAAACCATGATTTACGGTCAACTTGTTACTTATACATTCTATCATTCTTTGTGATATACTATATTAACTACTAGAAAGGTTGCAAAAGGATTCTCAAATAATACTTGAAGAACGTTTGAAAGTCTTTCCTCAAATATATTTTGTTTATAAATACATGACAGGCCCGATAAATTCTAACTCTGATGTGCACGCCTGATAAAAGGACGTTGTGGATGTTTTCTTGTTTAAGATAGTAGTGGAACAGCATTAATCTTTATACTGTACATTGTACACTACTATCAGTGTCACATTTTTGCATCTTCTGCCAAGATGCAATGAAGATATACGAGTGTCGTTGTTTAAATGACTCAAAACAGAATTATTCAGTGAATAATATCTTTAATGATTCTGCCTGGAGTTACCACTTCTTGAACCCTCACCCCCACCTTTATCTTCCTTTTCTTTCCTCAGGTTCTGGCATCCCAGAGATGAAAACAATCCTTCGAGGAGTTATGTTGAAAGAGTACCTCACATTTAAAGCATTTATAGCAAAAGCAGTTGGTCTTACTGCAGTACTAGGAAGTGGAATGCCAGTAGGCAAAGAGGTAATGTGGCTACATATCTAGCATTTTTACTGAATGTAAATGATTGACTGTAAGATACCAATAAGATTTTCTTTGTGTTTTTCAGGGTCCTTTTGTACACATAGCTAGCATTTGTGCCACTGTGCTCGGCAAGTTTATGTCCTTTTTTTCTGGGGTCTATCAGGTAAGCAGAATGTAGCTGCTTTTAATGACTGTTTAACTATAAGCTGTTATATAGCTGAAAGAAAAGCTTTTTGGTTGGATTTAGAATCAGTTCTACCAGGGTTTTAACAGAAGTGCACTATATGAACCAATGTGAGTGGACACCTGACCATCTCACCCATATATGTGCACAATCACATTGCGTAGTATGTTCTTGTTTGCTGTAGCATTACAGTTTCCCTATACTGGAACTCTGAGGCCCAAACTTGTTTCATATGTCCAGAGTAAGCTCCAAAAAGGTTGGGGTGGAAGAACGTGAGTGTCCTGCACTGTTTTGGGATGAGCTAAAACACCAAATTCATCCCATCAGCCATGCTCCAAAAAGTAGTGGAAATCTTTTGGAAAAGGGTAACACTTATTAAAACAGTTAAGGGGGAGTAAATGCATTGCAGAACATGACCACAAATGTATATGGCAACATCTAAATGTATAATAGAAATGCTGTACTGGATGCAGTGCAATGCTATGATGCAGCTAAATAATTTGATATTGTGATATTCAGTACAAAATAATGGGTTGTCACAGACAAACTTATCCTTATCAAAGTTTTTAAGCAAAATTAGGAAAAACATATTGAGTTATATTTATATTTAAAAAGAAAAAAAAAGTAAATGAATCATATATTTATTTGGTAATTGCATTCGTTTGTCTCTGTTTCTTTGTGTCAGTAGAGCCCATACTGCTACACAGATATCCTCACAGTCGGTTGTGCTGTGGGAGTAGGCTGCTGTTTTGGCACACCGCTTGGAGGTAAAATATATATATCTCAATATATCTATATGTCAATAGAACGAAAACATCTAATCGCAATTATTCACACGATTGTCTTGAGTTAACTCGTGATTAATCGCAGCTTAATCGCACATTTTATCTATTCTAAATATACCTTAAAGTAATAATTTTCAAGTTTGAATACTCTAATCAACATGGGCATGGACAAATATGGATTCTTTGTGCAAAATGATGTTTAATATTATTGAAACCACTCAAAAAATTTGAGCATAAAGAACATAGACAAGTAAAAAAATGGTACACGTTCATGTTTATTAAACACATGGAAAAAAGAAAATGATTATTATTTTACAAAAACATTATGTTTAAAGTAATCACGGTGTTTTATGTAATCATGATCATCAGGATACCAGACAGACCTTTTGCTATTTTTGTACACGGATGGTTTTAATTGCCGGATGTGTGTGATTTTGGTGCTTGATTTGAGACTTGTCGCATCAGTAAAAGAAATGTTTAGTGATTAAAAATAATTTTTTTGGTGGATTTTTTTATGTCTGAGTAAAGAAAGAACGTCGTGAAAAAATGTGTGTTGCGATAAAGGTTTTAAATTGACCTCTTTCATATTTATGTATATTTTTATTAGAAATAGCCAAACAAAAATGCGCGCTGCATTATTTGCGTGTTAATAAAATTAGTGCTGTTAAAATAAATATGCGTTAATAACATGTACATTTTGATCAGGTTTGATATATATACATACAGTGTATTCCAGAAGTATTCAGACGGCCTTCA
Source organism: Silurus meridionalis (assembly GCF_014805685.1). Classification (NCBI taxonomy): domain Eukaryota; kingdom Metazoa; phylum Chordata; class Actinopteri; order Siluriformes; family Siluridae; genus Silurus; species Silurus meridionalis. The sequence continues at coordinate 6,733,348 of NC_060912.1, read as the reverse complement.
CTTTTTCTTAATTTTGTCATGTTGCAGTCTAATTAATCTACACTCAGTATCCCATAATACATTCACAAAGTGAAAAAAGCTGAAATATCACATGTTCAAAAGAATTCAGACCCTTTAAAACAGCACTTAAAAAATTAGTTCAGGTGCCTCCCAATTCTCTTGCTTGTTGCTGAGATGGTTCTGCACAGCTTTTCTGTGACACACCTCTCTATAGAAGGCCTCACAGCTTACAATGCATATCAGAGCAAATAACAGAGCCTGCAGAGCTCACAGACAGGATTGTTGCAAGGCACAGATCTGGGGATGGGTACAAAAATATTGCTGCTGTACTGAAGATTCCCAAGAGGACAGTGGCCTTCGTAATTCTCAAATGGAAGAAGTGCGTCACAGCCAGGACGTCACATGGCCAAACTGAATAATCAGGGAAGAAAGGCCTTAGAAAGAGAGGTGACCAAGAACCCGATGGCCACTCTGACTGAGCTCCAGAGATCTTATGTGGAGATGGAACAAATTTTGTGTAGGGCTCCATCACTGCAGCCCTACACTAATCTGCGCTTTATGGCAGAGTGACTAGACGTAACACTCTTCTCGGTGCAAAACCCATGAATGTCCGCTTGGAGTTTGCCAACACAGTCTGTGAGTCCTTCTGGTGCCTTTATTGCTCTTTTTCCTATTTATAAATAACAAACACATAACAACATTTTTAAAAAGTGAAGAAGGTCAGAATACTTCCCAAACGCACTGTACATCGAATGCTCTTTATACATTTATATATTTTTCTTCATTAGTTTTATTCTTCTTTAGGAGTCCTGTTTAGCATTGAGGTTACATCAACGTTCTTTGCAGTGAGAAACTACTGGAGGGGCTACTTTGCTGCCACATTTAGTGCCTTTATATTCAGGGTACTTTCAGTGTTCAATAAAGATGCAGGTGAGATTTGCCTTTTTTTTTGCAGTCCTCAGATTTAACAAAACCCTGAAGTAGGCAAAGTAATTCCAAAGAATTTATATCTCATCGCTATATATTGTAGCCTATTTTGTTTAAACTATTTCCATTTGGCTTTGTTTCACCATTTGAACAAACCTTCATTCTTCTTTTTCCCAGTCACCATCACTGCTCTGTTCCGCACCAAGTTTCGCATGGACTTCCCCTTTGACCTGCAGGAGCTGCCAGCATTCGCCATCATTGGGTGAGAGCGTGGGGCAAGAGCGTGCCGTTCGTGGTGAGGGCACAATCCTGGAGCTGTATTTGTTGTACCGCAACCCTCGCAATGCCATAGAACTAACTTAAAAGCGAAGATGATTGTGGTGTACCATGACATCCCTGTTTTGGCTTATCAGTTCCCCTCGACAAATGCACACTTTTATAGATGATTTTTTATTTGATGCATGGCAGTGAATCACATTTTGTTTTGCATGTCAGCTGATTGTTTTGGTGTTTCATAAAACACTGCTGTACCAGGAACAATACTTATGCAAAAAATAATCAAAATATTTTTTCTGTTTTTAAAACAAAAGCAATGTAAATGTTAAAATGTTAAGTGAAACACTAAAAAGGAACATAATGATTATGCGCAATTATGAATAAATAACTGAATGAATAATTCATTATATCAAGACTTTTCTGAGTTAGTGGTAGTTCTTGTTCTTTTGGTACAGTAGATCAAATTTGATCTAATGTTTATTTCTGTTGCTCTACAACACAGTATTTCTTGTGGGTTTTTTGGAGCTTTCTTCGTCTACTTGAACCGGCAGGTTGTCCTGTTCATGAGAAGATCCAACCCCATTACACGGGTTTTTACCAAACAGTAAGAGAGCCATGTGAACAGAAGGAACATAGAGCATGTGTACACATTTTAAAGTACGCTTACTGGCAGCTCAAAAACGCTGCCTTGAAATCACCTTAATTCCTATACATTTCTAAAACCAAAAGGAAATGTTTGAAGGCTAGCAGATCTCAGATGACATTATGGTCAGAGTAATCAGCCTTATATAAGGCACTTTAATGTCTAGTGACTCACTTGTTCTCTGACTTAGTTTTCCTACATTGGTTGATTTGCAGTTAGCTGAGTAGCCTCACCAGTTTTACTATGAAACTCTGTTTTTTTTTCCTCACACAGCCGACTAATTTATCCAGGTGTTGTAACTTTTGTGATTGCATCGCTGACATTCCCTCCAGGATTTGGACAGTTCATGGCAGGAGAGGTTAGAAAAAAGCAACATTTATGCAGCACAGTGTTTTAATTAAAATTCGATTTAATACCTGACATCTTTTAGTCTCTTAACAGTATATTCATTATATTTCAACACAGCTAATGCCCAGAGAGGCTATAAATTCTCTGTTTGATAACTTCACCTGGACCAAAATCTTGGGATCTACTGCTCCTCCTGGTCTGGGGCGATCATCTGCCTGGCTTCATTCAGATGTCAATGTATTTGTCATACTACTTCTCTTCTTCATCATGAAGGTAAAGTTCTGTATATATTTGTTTTTTATTCAAATTGAGCATCATTGCATAACTTCTTGGAAGTTGTTTGACTTGTATAATAAAAGTGTATCATGGCTTGTGTTGACAGCCACATTCTTGTGGCGAAAGATCAAGTGTAGGATTACATGTGTGTGATCCTGAGCCAAAGCAGATATCATGCTTCAGGAGAATTGCTGAGAATTGCAAGTTGTAGATTACAGTGTGAAGAAGTAATCGGCCATAATAAAAGATAGGCAGCGACCACAGTCTTAATTTTTGGGTGGAGGTTACAGCATCTTTTAAAAATTCTAATTACTACTATACTATAGTACTATAGTTCTTACATCATTTATCCAAAAGTAATGCAAATCTTCTCTGTATTACTTATTATAGGGGTTCCTTGCAACCCTGAAGCTAAACCTAAATTGGTTTTTGAAGTGAAGTTCCCGATGAGAACTCATCTACATGATTTGAGCTCTGATTTTCTTGTCACAGACTAATGCTGGGGATTTGTCATCCGCTCAGTGACAAATCGCTGTGTGCCCCACTTGGTGACAGTTTGTCTAGTGTGAGTGGTTCAGCAGAACGATTTTCTCAGTCTGCAAGCTGTCGCAGATGCTCCAATATTTTCAAGTATGTCCGAAAATGCTTCAAATGAATCTTGTGAAGCACCTCTATGACAAGCAGAACTACAGTAAGCAGTTAAAAAGTTGGAAAACAAATGGTTGCTCAGACAGTAATGCTTTTGTGACAAATGATTTGCCATATCAGACCCGAATCTTTGATAGAAAAGGGAAAAAGTATTTATTTTCATTATACATATTGTATAGTATGAGCAATCTATGCATCCAGACAAACAATGACAAGGTGTGTTCCTTTCTTGGCACTGACAATGTTAAGTAAGCAACTTTGGACACCCTCCCAGTCTGACTGTGTGGCAGGGCCAATGCTGGCATATTGTCTGGCAGATTTAGACTCTGATTCAGAGTCAACTCAGAACGACCTCAGGCTAAATAACTTGCTGCTCACAGACTTTATGTCCAGCACAGCGAGGAGCTGAGAATTTTGTCTGAGACAATCTAAAATAAAAAGGGACAATGGGTTTTAAGACATGGCTCAGCTACATTAATTATATAAAATCTGACAACACAAGAACTTGCCTTTTTTAAAGGAATTAAGGGATGCTACACACTATATAGATGCACTTGAGAGGTTTTTTTTGTTTCCCAAACTGATGAACTGCAGTATTAAACTGTACCCTTGGTAGCATTCAGAAAAGTCCAAAAAGCAATGCAATGTGGCCTGCAGTCAAACTTTTATCATGTACTCTTTCATATAATGCCAAATATGAAAATATTCATTGTGCAACAGTGTGAAACCTGACAGAACAATGGTATTCTCGTGAGATCTTATAATAAAAGGCGCACAGGTGCCAATACTTTAATATTTTACTGCTTGCGTAAGAGCAAGCTATAGATGTTGAGCCCTCTGTGGGGGAGCTGGTCGAGGGCTCTCACTTAGCAGTGGGACGCCGGGGTCAGGACATGGACTGGCTCTCTGTCAGTCTGGTTAATGCATGATGGCAGGTGTGGTGGGGCACAGTCTACATTGCCAGACACATTGTTGAAAACATGCCAGGGTCGTTTTTTTGGCATGCTGCTGCTGCCCAACAGCTTACTGTCAACTGTGGTTCTTGCTGAATATATGGTCATTGCAGCTTGCCATACCACTCTGCCCATGACTCTGTCGCCGGTTCACCACTGTTTCTTTCTTAGACCACTTTTGATGGATACTGACCACTGCACAGTTTTGGAGATGCTCTGACCCAGTCGTCTAGCCATCACAATTTGGCTCTTGTCAAACTCGCTCAAATCCTTATGCTTGCCCATTTTTCCTGCTTCTAACACATCAACTTTGAGGACAAAATGTCAACTTGCTGCCAAGTATACAATATTCACCTACTAACAGGTGCCATGATCATGAGATAATCAGTGTTATTCACTTTATTGGTCATTATGTTATAATGTCCTAATGTTTTGCCTGGTCGGTGTATATCGAATTGTTTCCAGGACAATATGCAATATGTTCCTATAGACCTTATAGTAAATAAATGTTTAAGTCTGTTGTAGACTTTATGGTTTGGTCTTTGTCAGCTGAGGTATTGATTTCAATGCAGTAAGACCTGCGATTATTGAAAACATAGCTTGGTTTAATGAAGATTGGATTTCAAAATGGCTATTTCAAAAACAGAAAAGCTTAAATGTAAATCGGAAGCTATAAAGAAAAAACCTTCGCTAAATTTTAATAAAGGAAACAGTCAAGCATGGACCACATCCACTAATATTTTAAGTATTTCAAATTGTAATTTGTTTAGTATTATCTATTAGCTACAAGCCTTAGCATAAACAATGCAACTGGAATACTTTTAAGCATTTTGGTTTTGTTGAATAAAATATGTATGAAATCTAAAGGCAATTAATCATTTTGCACTGTATTCTGCAGTTCTGGATGTCAGCTGTTTCAACAACAATGCCCACCCCCTCTGGAGCATTCATGCCTGTGTTTGTACTTGGTAAGATATAAAAAAAAAGCAATAGAAATGTTTTTTTTCTTGAACAATAATAGAGAAATCCAGACATTTGTCACTATACAATAAGTTGCCTTTCTGTTGTTAGTGAAATTTTCAAGGGCAACCAACTTGCCTTCAATAAAGGAAATTACTGGGGCAAAGTCGGTTAAATCTTCTTCTCCATCTAGGTGCAGCATTTGGTCGTCTAATCGGGGAGATCATGGCCTCCCTATTTCCTCATGGCATTCTATTTGATGGCATCCTTTACCGGATCACTCCTGGAGGGTATGCTGTAATTGGTCAGTCTTACTTCTAACTTCTTTTCTTTTCTCTTGTCTTTTCTTCTATTTTCATTTCTCTCTCTTTTCATTACAAACCATATAACTTACTAAAAAATGTGTTAGAACAATAATTTTAACTTCCATTTCTGATATGAAAGCAAATGCTTTGATTTGGTATATCAATGGTATACAAAATTCATATAATATTTGATAATATTTTATAAAAATGAAATAGATTTAATCAAATTAATGCAATACACTTTTTTTATTATATTGATGTCAGGGATCCACCAGCCACACCCAATCACTCCAAGCAGCTCACCAACTTACTAATCATCTACACCTGGTCCACATCAGTCACCACACCATAAGAACCCTGTTTATCCACAAGCTCATTGTCCATTCTACAGCTTAGGCTAATGAACATTCAGGACTACCCAAGCTACTCCGTTTGGTTTCGCTTAGCATACAAGATTCTGTGTGTTATCTGTTCTCACTCTGCCACAGTTGTTCTCCTGGTTCAGTTTACCCTAGTTGGGTGCTCCTTTTTTTTTGTGCTTTTTGCCTTGCCCTTTTGCTTTTCATTAAAAGGCCGTCGTTGAATTCACTTGGTTTCCAGTACGTTCTTTGCGAATGATAATTGATTAAATTCAATCAATATTATTTAATTAATTTGGCACAAATTAAATTGATTAAAAAAAATTATTGGTTTACATTTGTTAGACCCCATTTCAGAAATACAAATGTGTATGTATGTATGTATGTATGTATGTGTGTGTGTGTGTGTGTGTGTGTGTGTGTGTGTGTTTTACGTTAAAGTATTTAATTTTCTAAAGATATGATCTACTTAACTGTTCTATTTAATTCAGCATACTTTAACAAATGTCTTCATTCATTCCATCATTCATTCACTCCCTCGATATGTGGAATTGATGTATATATATTTATATATATATATATATATATATATATATATATATATATATATATATATATATATATATATATACACATGTAAAGATCTTCAACAGTCAAAACTCAACCTATGTTGCAGTATTTATATCATTTAGCAATCCTTCACTGAAACCATCTAATTGAGTTCCCACATGATTGTCATGATTATTTAAGGAACCACAATTAAATAAGTATTTACATATCATTCTGTTTCATTGTATGAAGTCATTCTATTGATTAACAAAGTATGTGAGTGTGGGAAGACTATTGTTTTACAGTTGTCAAAGTCAGAGTCATAGTCCTACACCTGCCATTTAGTCCAAAGGTGCCAAATCATTCCATCCATTGAGGACAATATTCTAAGAGGCAGCTGTCCAGTAGATTGTGAGATCAGCTGTGCTCTAGTGCATGAACTAATGGACTGTTCAGTTTACATCTACTGCATTTAGCAGAAGCTTTAATCCAGAGTGACATACAAAGTGCTTTAATGTCATCAATGAATAAATCAACACTGGTTCACTAAGTTGCAAACTTATGATTCTACGAGCATAAAACTGGGAGGAATTATAGCACACATAAATATATAAAACAAGCAGGGAAAATCAGTGCTAGTTCAAGTGTTTCAGGAAGAGGTAGGTCTTCACCTGTCGTTTGAGGCAGTTCATTCCATCACCTCAGTGCCAGAAGATAAAAGTGTCTTTATGTCTAATACTTCTCCTTGAATGGGAAATATCAAGCATGAAAATATTCATTGTGCAGTTCCACTTTAAATGCGTCTTCATTGAGTGACAATTATTTGATATCCTTTATATGGGAAACAATGGGACTTTTTATATAACAATTCAACACTTAAATTCAGAATCAGGAATAAACTACCATCATTTTTCTGAACTGTTAAGTATGTTGAGTAGACCCACTTACCTCTACCCAAGAGGGAACAAATTTAATAGATCAGAACATTACATTTACATTTACATTTGCGGCATTTAGCAGACGCCCTTATCCAGAGCGACGTACAAAAGTGCTTTGAGTCCCTAGCAATGAATAAATCTACACTGGTACACAAGATTACAGATTTAATATAAATATAACTCTTATATGACTCTTTATTACCATTACCATATGGTCACTGCCTGATTTTCTCTGTTTTGATCAGTAAAGCACCCCAATGGCTGGTTGGTTAACATTCACAATAAGTATACAGTATTTTCACATTTTGGATTAATTTGGTCTGCTTTGATAATGGAGAGCTTGACACTCCCACATCAACCAGTGTATGGATATTTAAGGGGCCCTACATGGCCAGTCTATTTGGTTATGTTGTTTTCTGATTTATAAATCATGAGCTACTCTGTATCCTGGTTTAGCTTTTCCTATTTCCTAGTGCCAAGTTTTTAATAAGCAGAATTACAGAAAAGTCAATAACTGCAGATTGAAGTGTTAATTTCAGTGCAAGTAGCTAAACAATAATGAAATGACTATATGTGCCATATGCCAGGCAATCTGTATGTATTTTTTTTGCAGCAACAAGTAAACAAAGCTTTCTCTACAACATTTTCATGGTGTATTCCACAGTTCTATCTGTTGCTTTGTACATTTTGCAGGTGCAGCAGCTATGACAGGGGCTGTCACTCATACAGTCTCTACTGCTGTGATTTGTTTTGAGCTGACTGGTCAGATCTCCCACATTCTGCCCATGATGGTAGCAGTTATCCTGGCCAATATGGTGGCACAAGGACTTCAACCCTCACTTTATGACTCTATCATCCAGGTCAAGAAGTTGCCTTACCTCCCCGAACTGGGCTTTGGCCATATAAGGTAAGAACATTTGTGTGCAGAATGCCACACCAATATGGCATCTTTTTAATTTTTATGGTATACACATAAAGTATGCTCAAGAGGACTTCCATGATTTGTTTTGGTCAATTTTGGGACAGTTATGTCATCTTGGAGCCATTTAGATTTTCTGATTAAATGCTGTGCCATGGCTGGACTATGTGTAAGCCTCAGTATGCTACACTATAAGGACAAAATTATTGGGCCATCTGACTTTTCCATCCATACGTGGCTCTTTCCAGAAATTTTAACACAAAGTTAAAGGCACAAAATTGTATATAGTAGGATGTCTCTGGATGTGGTAGCATAAAAGTTTTCCTTCATTAGAACTAAAAAATCCAAACCTGCTCATTGAGCACAAAGTGAGCTCTATTAACATGTTGTTCATATGGGTTGAAGATCTTGAGTGGCACCAACCTCAACATTATTGAGGATGTATGTAAACACTGACTGCACCCCAGCCCTCCTTATGCTACATCAGTACCTTACTTTACTAACAGCCTTGTGGTTGAATAAGCACAAATTTACACACTCACACTCCCAAATCTAGTGAAACATCTTCCCAGAAGAGTAAAGGTTATTATAACAGCAAATTGGGACTAAATGTGTAATGGGATATTCAAAAATCACGTCAATCTTATGGTCAGGTGTCTACAATAGATTTATCCATATAGTGTATTATTGGTTATATTTAATTGCACTGTATGCAGAATAAATGTGAAGTATATTAAGCTCAGTATTAGACAACAAGTATTGAAATTTAGATTATAACCATCTACCATCTTTCAGTGGTGGACAAAGTACACATACCATGTACTTGAGTTAAAGTAAAGATGCATTCAGTAAACATTTAATCCAGTAAAAGTAAAAGTTCTCCCTTTAAACTTTCACTTAAATAAAAGGACAAAAGTATTTTCTTTTAAATGTACTTACGTATCCAAAATATTATGATTATTATCCATTTTGTCACAAGACTCTTTACTTAAAAATCAAGACTTATATGTTACTGTTAGCACACCAATCTATTAATAGAATTATATTAATAAGTCAAACACTGATTGATATCTATTCAAATTATCCTTAAACCAAAACCTTTTTTTCAACTACTTCAAACAAATCATGCGAATAAGGCCATGTGTGTTGTGGCGAGTCCGAGTCTGGAGTTCTTCATCATTTATTTTTTTTCCAAATGTTCTGCCTGCTGTTGAACTGAAGCTGAACTGTATGTTGGTGATAATTAGATACCACCAAGCGGCCATCAAAAAAGTTCAAAACAGAACGTGCGTTCGACCCTGATTGGTGGTTTGCTGCGTGCTTTGCCAGTTAAGTTTTTATCCAGTCATAAATAAAAGTAACAACAGATTTTGTAAAATGTAATTGAGTAAAAAGTAAGATATTTGACATTGAAATGTAGTAAAGTTAAAGACTCTCTAAAAGGAAAAACTTCAGTAAAGTACAGATACCTGAAAAAGCTACTTAATTACAGTAATGGATTACATTTATTTCGTTACTATCCACCACTGCTATGTTCCCATTGTGCAGTGTCTACTTTGCATTTGGCCATTTCTCTCCATGAGGCCATTCAGGTGCCTGTTCAGTTCCTCTTCACAAGATTAGAATACTGCAGCTTTCTTTTGGCAGGCGATCCAGAATGCAGCAGCATGACTTGTTCTTTTCAACTTTTTATACCACTTTCTTCTGTTAAACTTCTCATCTGATGTGACAGCTGCTAAGACATTATTCTGAGGAAAAATAAAGAACAATCTCCATTCACTGCATGATAACCCCTCAATATTTAGATTTACTTCCTACCTTTTCGCATCCTCCGCCCCCCTCTTCTTTGACTGCTGATGAAATTGTACCCATCCCCCCCCCCATCTTATTCATCATTACATTTTAAATGACTCCACAACATCTGGCCATGGTCAGACATCAGCAACTACTGACTCACCAAACTGTCATCAGTCCTCATCCTCCTCCTTGCTATTTTAGCAGCTACCAGCAAGGACCACACTTGCAGGATGAAATGTCTTGGAATTCATGCAAAGTGTGGCAGTGGTTTGCTTATTACATGGAGATACAATGAACTGATCTACATTGATCTACACATGCTCTAATCAGACTGGTGTTCCACAATGTCCAGGATTGGTTCCTCTTCGGTTCCCCCTCTGTACGTTCTATTTTAGTGTATCCTTAGATGTTTTTATACTACTTCTATGCTGGTGACAGTGAATATAGCCTCTTCTTCCCTCAGTGTGTCTGCTTAGATCTCAACATGTTAGACAGGCATCTTATAATGAATAAAGGCTAAATCATGTATCTGATTTAATACTGTTATTCATCTCTGCTGTATATCTCTTCATTAATGTCTCACTTAATTGATCTCACTTTGAGCTCGTTTAGCGTTTTTATAATGATTTTAGTTTGTAGATTTAGAATCCTAACGGTCAGGTTAAAGGTTAGAGCACCAAGAAGAAACTCCCCAAGATGTTTGAAATGAGATAGAAACTAAAAACCAGACTCCAAAAATCCCAACCTGTGGCTAACAGTGGATAATTCTTGAGGTGATCACAGAATAGTCATTATGATTACAAAGAAACATAGACTGGTTAGATTATCCATTAAAGCAAGACAAAAAATTTTGTGAATTATAAAGAAAAATAAACATTTATGTACAAATTTTACTTAACTTAGACTGAATAAAAATATAGACTAAAAACCATGTCTGAAGTGTTTGTTTTTTCTGTTGCAGTCAATATAACATTTTTGTTGAAGACATCATGGTGCGAAAGGTGAAATATTTGTGCTCAGAGTCAACGTACCGAGAAGTGCTTCATTTACTAGAATCCACAACCCTCAAAAATTTCCCTCTTGTGGACTCAAAAGGTGAGAATTTCTAGAGCCACATAATGGCTTATTTTTGCCATACGAGGTGTTGAATGTTGTTTTTTTTATGTGATCAAGCCTGGACTTAAATTGCCTGGACTTAAATTGTAATAGATATATGTTTGGGTTAAATGCAGTTTAAATGATCTACTCAAAAATTCATCGCCTGTTTTCCAACCCAAGAATCAATGATCCTCTTGGGAAGCATTGAGCGGTATGAGCTTCTTGCCCTCTGTGACTGGTGGCTATCAGCAGAACGACGGATCATGACACAGGAAGAGGGTTTGCAAGGCCAAGGGTTGTGTGAAAGCTTGGAATCTATTGCCTTTGTGGATGAAGACGGAGAAGATATCGATGGTGAAAAGGTGTGTGAACCTGGCAGAATTGTATTCTAGAGTTTGCTCAGAAACTAGAATTTTGAAGACATCACTTTTGGAATTATGATTTATAGTGCAGCTTGATTTCTTTGCGTAAAGTTTTAGTTTAAAATCCCCAAAGCGCTAGTTTAGTGTGTAGACAAAATTGTAAAATACAGAATGATTACTGTGCATCGAAAATTTTTGAATGCTACACATGGAACTTAATTACACAGACATGCCCGAAATTATTTAGGGATCAATTAATCAATTCTGTGGTAGTGAATGTAAAAAAGCTTGTAGTATTGACCAATTACTAGCAATTTTGTAAAAAGCTTTTCCTCTTCCTCTTCTTCTTCTTCTTGTTATTATTATTAGCTTCATTCATGCTAAATTACTAAATCTTTTAGAAACATACAGAAAAAACTTATTCATAAAAGCATAAAGAATTGATTGGATGAATGGTAAATGGTCACTGTGGGGTGGAAATGGGATGTAAACCACTGTTCCCCTTTAACATCTCAGAGCATACCAGTGCTGGAAGAAAGAAATGGCCCTTTACCATCACCCAAACAGCTGGAGACCACCACAAATCGCACCCCTCCTGGTGAGTTTATGTTATACAGTGGAACCCCGGTGTATGAGTGCCTTGTAGTATGAGAATATCAGTGTATGAGCAGTTTTACTAGTAAAAATCTTTGAGCATATTTCAGGAAGACAAGCATTTCTTTTGACGCGTTTGGTTCCAGTCACTCGTTCAGCTCGTCGCTCGTCACCTCCCTCCCCACGCTTCATGCTCATTCGCTATATAGATGTTTTTCTGGATGCATTCTCGTCGTTCTGCTTTTGTCTGTTTTTATAGTGTTTTTGTTTTATTTCACAATACATTTTGCATCATGGGTACCAAGAAGTGTAGTGATAGCGCTAAAAAAAGAATAACCATTAAAATGAAGAAAGAAATTGTAGAAATTTTTATTATTGAGGTCCATTTGCGAGTCCCAGGAACTGGTGCACCTCAGGTAGAGTGCCACTCGGGAGCGGAGCGATGGCATTGACTTGCAGCCGGCTCTCTCGAGAAGCGACTTAGCGTGGTTCGCTCTCAAGAATATATATATTTTTTTGTCGAACAATTAACCGACAATTCAACACATACACACAAAGCGCTTCGTGAACAAACAAAAGCTGGCGCTCGCCTCACTTCATGTGCGTTTTATAGTTCCTGGGCGTGACGTCACCCCTGCCGGTGATGGCCAGCATCCAATTTTTGACTGATTGCACACATTATTTCAGAGCGTGAACACTCGGGCACGTTCCCAAATCGTTTCGACGCAGCTCGAGTCCTAAAAGCGAACTAACATTTGTGTCTATTTTTATAATTAGAAAACCCAAAAACCAAACTCGCATTGGTGGCCAGTTGCTATGCTACTTTTTCTTCTCATTATTATTCTTCCACTTCTTTTTCTGCCTAGGATGTAAATGGTAACCAATAGAACCATCAGGTATAACATTCTGAAATTTGTCACATTGATTAGAATGTGTGTAAGGGACATCTGACCAAATGCTGAAAATGCTACAACAGTATTATTAAGTCAAATATGGGCTTGTAGATTTATTAAGTGACAATGGATACCCTAGGTCGAGACAAGTCCTATCATCCTGGACTTTGTCAAAAGGTTTTTTTGGCTAGTTTATAATACTTTTGTACCCAACTTGTCATACATCATCTCCAGTGAAGGTTTTACAAACTCAATAGAATTTTAAATGAATTTGTCTGTATGGGCCAATAAATGTGATAGTAAAGCTGCCAAAACAGGTAGTGGGACTGCATCACCACAAATTACATTACTGAGTGTGGTTAAACCATACATATCATGAGTAAAACTACACATTACTCTTGAAGTTCTGGCTCTGTTTTTTTGTGATTGCTTAGACAACAATTGTAGCACTTATTTAAACATGTGGCTCACTGTGTCTGGGTGCTTGGACCCTAGAAAAGTTATTGTTGTTAATTATTGTATTAAGTAAATAACAAAATGGTCTCTCTTTGTCTCTTCACTTCCACATTACACTTCAGATAAAGGTCCCCTCCAGTCTTTCAGGAGAACTCTGTACAACTTTTTCTCATCCTCTTCAGAAAGACAGACAGATGAGCAGTCAAAGGTACAAAAGTTGATCTTATTACGGTAGATTAAAAAAAAAAAAAAGCTTGCTTTTTCATCATTGTTAATCCATGACTCATATACTTGTGTATATTTGTATATGTATATATATATGTGTAATATAATATATTTATATACAGTATGTGTATAATATGTATATATTGTTTTTTTTTTTTCACAGGAGCCGACTCCTCCACCCTTTACTGACACCATGACACCTGAAGAGGTTGTAATTCTACTCAAAATTTTCAATCTAGCCACGTTTATTTATTTGGTACTCAAACATGACACACACACACACACACACACACACACACACACACACACACACACACACACACACACACAAAAACTTTGCATGTACTGGTACTCAATGGCTATTTTCTATAGCAAACAAGACACATAATCCAAATAGGGAAGGGTTATGAGATGCACAAACAATAGGAGCTGGTCAAGACAATATATCACAACAAAGCAGCAGACAAACTCGGTATTGAAAACACTGAGCATATAATTATTAGTGCATTTGTATATATGGAGTCTTTTTATACTGTGAGAGTGTGCTGTGAAAGTGATTGAGCCTAGGTAATCAGTGTTCTGATGAGTGTGAATATGAGAGAGAGAGAGAGAGAGAGAGAGAGAGAGAGAGAGAGAGAGAGAGAGAGATTCGGGTATTTCAGCATCAATTTACAAGAACCACTTTCTGAATCGCTACCTTTAAGAGAAATTGTTTTCTATGACATCCGACTGGGCTGTGGGCCTGAATGATTGTGGTGGCATGCATGAAATTCATGACATATTAGCAGGTAATTACATCCTTGGCTGGCACCCAGCACCTCTTTTCTGGTCTGCAGTCTTCCGGTTGCTAAACATGACTAATCTTAGAATAGGACAATTGAGAATCCAGTCTCACAAGCAACAAACTCTAAAATGAAAAGGCTTGGTGTGATTGAGGTGGATGAGTGTGGTGCTGAAATCTTGCCTAAGTTGCTCAAACATCTGGTCTGCTGAAGCATTACAGCTTTGAGGTCCCTTTTTTTTTTTTACCAGGGTAGTCAAGAGGAATATGTTGTTGCTGAGACCTTGAATGAAATGGCAAGAGATATTGCTCAAACCTAGGAAACACTGTAGCTATTTGACAGTGGAAGGTACTCAGGTAACTCACATTTTTTTCCCAGAGGTGTAACAGTACACGTATTCATACCGACATATTTTGGTACAGGACTTTCAGTTCGGTACATGAGTGTGCCGAATGCAATCCCTTTTTCGTTCGGAGCATACAGTAGTTCAATTTCTGATGGATTCCCTCAAATACATATTAAGTGCAGGACCGCTGATTTATTTAGTCTCCGACTGAGCGCAATTTTCTTTTTATTATTTTTAAACTTGAAAACATACACAAACATGCCAGGGGTATAAAAAATAAACTCGAATTAGCGCAGTGTAATTGTGGCTGCTCACTCCATACCGGAAATATGGAAATGCTAAAGAATCCATAGCACTCACATTAGCCACTTAAATATGAAATGTAAAACACAAACGCACTTACATACACATCTGTATTACTCAAATAGGGTCTAACAAATGTGAACTATTCAATAAAATCTTTCCATTTATTTAATTTTATTTAATCAATACCGTTTGTGCTAATTGAACTGATTACTCAATTTAATCAATATAATAAAATGTGCATTGCATTAATTTGATTTATTCTAGTTTTATAAAATTTATTACATTTTGATCACAAATGTCAGTAATAATAAACTGCATTAATGAAAAAAACACCCCTGTTTTTCACATAGTTAAGGTTTGAGTGTGACAGGATGTGAGTGGCTTCAGCATGGGTGTAGATTAGAATGTTGTCAAACTATTGACACATAATTCTCCAATGTTTACTGCAGAAAAACACTGAAGCCACTGAATATAACACATATGGAATCATGCAGTACTTATAGTGCTAAATGGAATATTGCACTTATCTCCTTTAAGGATGTGTACCAGATCATATGCACTTTGCAAGACAGGTTAATTAAAGATCTTTGTCTCTTGTAGTTTTAGCAGAGACCAGGTGGCTGGTTTTGACCGTGCCAAAAAGCTTGCATTATTCCTAATGCTTTGCAGGACTTTCACTTGGTATGTTGTTTCTGTCTTTTGATGGCATAGGTAACCCTTAACTGGTTGTGTGTGGATACTCTGCAAATAAGGTGTGGTTGCTGGTTTGTAAATGGAGGAGCAGAGCAAGGGAAACTAAGTTGTAGCGATTTTAGGCTTATGTAAAACAAGGGTATTTCAATTACTGGCAGCAAAGATAAAGAAGTGAGAGCGATAAACATCACAGGAGCACCATCTGTTTATCATCACTTAAAAGGAAAGGAAAAGAAAAGAAAAGAAATATCCCTGCCTCCCATTTTCTTATTGCTAACTCAATGCAATAATTTGGGGGAAGATTTGCTGCCATGATATCATCACAAGTGCTGAGTCAGGACCCTCATCAGCATTTGATAGATGCAACAACAGGCCCTCTTTCAGCTGTGCACAAAGCTGCAATAGTGCTTCCAGACCCTGCTCCAGGTTCTGACAGAGGACTAGCAGATGCTGTGGAGCCTATTCCAAGCAGCAGGTACTCCAACTTTATTTGTTGATCAAGCTCTTATCTGAACTGCAGAAGTGTGGGGCTTGCCAGCATCACAATGGGTGGTCCACCTGCTGCAGCTACTGTCAGGAGAAGCCCAGCATGTGGCCAACAGCTTCCAGTTACAAACCTGCTGGAATTCCAGGACTTAAAGTAGGCCTGTTGACACCTGAGTGCTAAGGTAAATCTTCTGGAGGACACCTTTTACTGTCCTGAATCAGGAAAGTTGGCAAGTTAAAGGTGAAAGTTTCTGATGTCAACCATGTCAAACTTACAGAACCCCACATTAATATATCGCCCAGGAACAGTGGTATACAATAAACATCATATGCCCAAAGTAGTTTGGTGGAAAACTATGCTTGATTATGGGAGTATTCAAGAAATAACATTGACTGGTCCAGTGTGGGGGTCTTGGTTCCCAAGAGAGATGGTTTAGTAAGGTCAATAAGCAAGGTCCTTAACCCTCACCTGCATAGTTGTATACACCGATCAGGCATAACATTATGACCACCTGCCTAATATTTGTGTTGGTCTCCCTTTTCCTGCCAAAACAGTTCTGACCCATTGAGCAGCACAGCATTAACTTCTTTAGTAATTTGAGCTACAGGAGCTCGTCTGTTGGATCGGACCACACGGACCAAACTTTGCTCTCTACAAACATCAATGAGCCTTGGCCGGCCATGACCCTGTCGCTGGTTTACCATTGTTCATTCCTTGTACCACTTTTGATAGATACAGACTACTGCAGATTAGAAACAGCCCACTGCAGTTTTGGAGATGCTCTGACCCAGTCATCTAGACGTCACAATTTGGCCCTCGCTCAGATCCTTTCGCTTGCCCATTTTTCCTGCTTCTAACACATCAACTTTGAGGACAAAATGTTCACTTGCTGCCTAATAAATCCCACCCACTAGCAGGTGCCATGAGGAAGAGATAATCACTGTTATTCACTCACCTGTCATCATGTTATAGTGTCATAATGTTATGACTGGTTGGTGTGAATAAGATGACTGTAAAACCCTCTGTACAAAGGCATCTGCCAAACACCATAAATGTTATTTGAAAGCACTGGTGTCTCTGCCCTCGTTTGAATCATCATCAGAATCAAAATTAGAATACACTGGAAACGAAAGCCATGTGCTCTCTTCTTTGAGTCCAGTCAACTGTGCTCATTCCAGAATTTTACATGTCAACAGGCCAAATAAACTCAGATACTTTGCAGCTGTCTGGAATCACATCTTGTCCAGCAAAAAACCCAGCAAGCACTGTAGCAAACAAACAACAAAAAACCCATTGTAGTCTGCTGGATCTCTGATCTACTTATTTGGGCAAGCATTTAGTGGAGATGTAGGCACTGTTGGTGATGGAACTGGTGTGTCTGGAGTGGTGGCTCTTCGCTAGGCTAACTGTTCAGGTAGCATGTTGATCTGCTGTTGCTCCTTTCCTTTGCAATGGCTCTTTGTTACTACTCATCATTGTCTCCTTCCTCAATGGAATTGTTAAGTAAGTAATTGTCTCGCAGGAAACAGTTAAGGATTCAAGTGCAGGCAACCCATATATAAATCTGATGAACATATATGAGCAAATACTTGTGTAATATATTGTGTAAAACCATTTTTGATACATTAAAGTAGAACACAATATATCAGATACCTGATGTTGAGATATGGAATTAGTTACTTTGTGTAAACAGTGTCACATAGATGTGAATGTAGAATTGGCTCAAGGGACTATTCAACATTGATACACTCCTAGGGAGTTATTTGAGAGGTCTGGCTTGTGCTTATCTTTGCATCTCTGCTGTTGGATGTGGATCCGCCAAATGAAAGTGAAAATAATTATTCATAATAATTATTATTTGAATAGAAGCAAACAATTCAAATAGGATATATTTAAAATGCTATAAAATAACTATTTTTGTTTCAAATTACACTTTCATGACATGAATGTAATAAATCTGAAAATAACTTGATCAAAAAAGGAGATGTTGCATATACAATAAAAAAAACCAAACAAAAAACAACTCTAATGGCGGCAAGTCGGAGGTATACTTCCTACAATTCTGACTCAGCGACAAGGAAGATTTGGATGAAAAGATGTGGAGATTTTACAAGGTAAGATATTTTCTATATTTCTAAATGATTTACACTTAAACATCAACTATTTTTATGATTTAATCAGATTTAATAAATAGCTTAGTTTTGCTTTAATTGCAGTTATGGGCGAATTAACTATTTCCTGAATTTTATAAAAAAAAATACATCTTTAGAGTAATTTTGTTCATTATAAGATGTGCTGTTGACTGACTACGTGAATCATGTTTCACAGATTAGGTGTTAATGTTTTTTTTAACCAGTATTGTCATCTCGACGTACATTTTCCTTTGCTAATATGCTGACTCTCAAAAAAACATGAATGCTTGCTAAATGTAGGATTTTTAATGAATTATTGTAATATTTTTGGTCGTCTTAATGCATCATATTTAAGCAAATTACGTGTGTATGATTTGTCATCTTGACGTTCATTTTACTTTGCCAGAAATGTCCTTGAGCAAATATGCCAAAGCGTTGGACAAACACACTGAGTCGACTGTATTTGAAAGGAATCTACATTCAAAGGTTTGATTTCATGTTCAAATTGTGTACATGAAGTGAAACAGGCATTTTCATGCATTTTTTAATTGCAAAAAGTCTAAAGTAATCTATTTGTACTATTTCAGAGAGCTCATCGATGTTACACCATTCCACATTTTTGCTTTTTTTGACTCCAGCTTGGGACAGTCACTAAATAACGGTATTTTTTTTTCTTTTTCTTTATTAAACTCAACTTTACTCATGTAATTTCTTTTGTAAAAGGGTTGATGTCTGTTGTTTTCTCTCTCCTTTTTTGACTTTTAGATGTGAGTTTTGGGAGTGACATTATTCCAACATTATTCCCAACAGTTTGGTTGGAACAATCACTCAAATGCAGTGTTTCATGTTGATTGTATTGTACCATGCAATGCTAACAAAATATTACTTTGATAATGTGAAAATAATGTTTAATGTTGCAATGTTATAGTTATGTTCTATTATGTTTCATGTTAGATTTGTTTTCTTGTTGATCCCTGTAACTTGTTGGCAAATAGATTTTAAACGATTGCTTTAATTTAAGTACTGCATTATGTCCTGTCCTTTTTTTTTTTACTCTGGAAGCAATTGCAAAGCAATAAATGTTTAAAAATTAAACATGTTTTTGACAATTTATTTAATAGAATTAAGTAAATTTAAGGTTATATAAAGTAAATAATAATAAGTTATTGGAAAATAGTACATTTTATGTATTAAGCAAGCTCAGTGTTTGTGTGTTTGTGTGTATTATAAATACAAGGATAAACAATGTTTACCCATAGTTAAAAATGTATTCTGTATGCATATATGCGTCATATATTTGCATACAGTACAAGTATCTGACATATATTTTTAGAACTGTGTAATCCAAACATGAACATGTGTGCAATATATGTACTTTGCATTTATTGCTATAAATCAGATTTCCGTATCTGAAAGATCACAGCCACATCATTCAAAAATGAAATGCTCAGGTGATGAACAAACAACGTAAATGGAACTAGGCGGTATATCACAAACAGGAAAAAATTCATTTTAAAACCCAGAGAAACAAACAGGAAGCTTTGATATAAATAGGTATAAAACCAACAAACATATACCCTTTATTTACAGCTGTGTTCCAAGACTCCTTTAATACTCATACGAACATCAGTAATCTAAATGGCCATGTTTGTAAGTAAATCAAGCTGGATTCTGGTATGTGTTAGATATTGATACTGCCATTGACATATCATTAATGTTAAAAAAGTTCCTGGAAACCTGGAGCGTAAAATTTCTAGAAAGTAGCTCTGTCTTTGTAACAATGTTATCCTTTTTCATATATTTAAAAAATATATACATATTAGTTTGTTTCAGTATTTGACCTGCATATGTCTGGTATTGCCTTAAACAGATTAAAGCATGGGAGGATTTAGAGATGGATAAACCAATAGAACTTGTACGAGTAAAGATAGACCCATCTCCTTTTCAGCTGGTGGAGAGAACATCACTACACAGGGTGAGTTTACCCTATGCATCTTTTGCCTATTTAAGCAGTAAATGACTTGGAATGAAGGACATTTACAAATAATAATTTGCTGTCAAGTGGTGTGCTAAATTTGACTTATTTATATATTTGTTTTGCTATTAGGGCATGTACAGGCTGTTGTTGCGTGATAAATACAGTGTTTGTGTGTAAAACCTCTCAAATGCAGTAGTACCTTGTATTTATTACAGTAGTATTTATAATATATATATACTCTATATATTAATTAAACTTAATTCAAAAACAAATAAATACCAATACAATCCTTTTGAAGTAGAATAATATTGTCCTTTCTATATTAATATTATTTTACATTAATGACTGTACATGAAGATAATGTGTGCTGACTGTTTTTTCACACAGACTCATACACTGTTCTCCTTACTGAGCCTCAGTCATGCCTATGTAACCAGCATAGGCAAGCTAGTGGGAGTTGTAGCACTAAAAGAGGTAGATACATTTAAATACTGTATGCTGGGATACTATAATACTATTCAATATCCATATCTATATATATAATTTTTGTCAATATTTTGTGTTAGCTTAAGGCAGGCATTGAGGGCTCAACACGGAGCGGTGTCCGCTTGCGTCCCCCTCTGGCAAGTTTCCGTGACACCGTTCGTAAGTACTCGAAGACAACTCAGGCCTCTTCAGTCCCAACTTCCCCTGTGTCCGTCTCCACCCCTGAATCCTTCCAGCTTTCATCCCAAACCCCTCCAGTTCCTCTGTCCCCGGTCAAACAGCAGGAAGAGGCGAAAGTGTTGATTGAAGAAGCAAAGCAGGAGAACTCGACTACTGGAAGCAGCAGTGCAACTAGCAGTCCTCAGACAGGAAGTACACTCAGCAAAACAGGAGGTCCCCATAGCAGCCCATCTCAAACTCCTTCCTCCCACCCCACTATGTTGCTCTCGTCCCTGACACCTGTCCCTGAGGACGGAAAAGATGATGAGCAAGAAAGTGATGATGAGCAACCCATTTAAAGCTGTATTTATAATAAAAGTATTTAAAACATAAAAAAAGAAAAACAGAATTTGGGTAAAAATGAATCTCAGAAGCATTTGGTTAAAGCAGACCACCAAAATATGCAGATCTCAAATGAACAATACTTTTTGGTACATAAAAATAGCCTGTTTGTTTTTGTTCTACTATAAAACTATCTGGTGGATTCCTAAGTATTCTGCTGCATTTTGAAACAAGGTGGATTTGATGTTGCCAGATAATCTTGTGTTAGGAATAAGCTAATCATCAAACTGTGATGCTTTTTTAACTCCTGGGTGATCTGTACGATCAGTGTATAGATTTGAAAGGTGAAAATGTCTGCACAGTATGTAATTTGACCTAAGCAATTATTAATATCGACAGTCAAGGTATAAAGGGCTACACTGTTTACTTTGTATGCTGCGTGCAGTCCTGTTGATTGGACCTCAAAATTATCCCAAGTTGATGAGTAGGAATTTTAAGTTGAAAGCGGGTATTCTATAGTGTTAATCGTGGCACTAAGTTGTGACCTCGAGTCAGCTATCTTTATATCCCTAAATGGTGACCCTTAAGAGATCTTCGTGGCAGTTTAGTAGCTGGTGTGGTATTAACCTTTTTTTTTTTTTTGTTGTTTAGTTTTGAATCTTTATCTTAAACTTGCAATGCGCTTAAAGAATTCAGCTGCAGATGACGAATTTTACATATATACGATACGGCCAAAAGTATGTGAAAACCTGACCATCACGCTCATATTTGGATCTTTGTGTTACCACAAGGTTGGAAGTGCAATTATTCCAGCAAACAAAATCCATGAAAACATGATTGGTGAAGGTTAGAGTGGAAGAAGTTGAATGTTTTGCACTCGACCATCTTTGGGATAAACTGAAACACTGACTGCACCACAGATCTCTTCAACCAGCATCATTCCCTAATCTCGCTAATGCTCTTGAGACCTTATTGATCACAAAACCCCACAACTTTGCTCCAGAACCCAGTGAAAAGCCTTCAAATAGAGAGGATCTTATTACAACTACAAAAAGGGGAATTCATATGTCTCACAATTGATATTGAATGTTTAACCAATTATGAACGTGATGGTCAGGTGTTCATTAAATTAGAGTGTAGTTTGCAGCCAGTATCTTGGGTCATTTATTTTGCAATTAGCAAATATGCACAGAATTGCAAAAATATATATATATTTAAATGCTTTTAGATATAAATATAATTTAGGTTACTTTTAATCTCTCTAGATTGCAGGTTTCTAGATTTACAATTTTCTCTCAAAACTAATCATGACATCCTGTTTCTTCTTTTCTCAGGTTGCTCCAATGTCTTTAAACTAATAATTCTTACAATGTTATACATGGAAACTATGTACTATACATGCTGATCCTTTTTTTCACTTTGTAGTACATAATACCTAAAGGATGAGTACAGTTTCAGTACATTCTTTATTTATTCTTTATCGACTTCTTTATTTATTTTTGTTCTCATTCAGTTCGAAAATTAACTTGTATGTTTATTACAAGTAAACAGGTTAGAATGTGATGTAACAGATTCGCATTCCAATGAATTATTTATACAGTAAAAGTTTGTTGGGGAAATTACGAGTGATGCAATAAATCTTGACAACATTAATGACCAATTTGTCATATTTGGTCATTTTTGAAATTTTTGAGGGTTTATGACGGCAATGTATTTGTGGTTGCATGTGTGTGTGTGTGTGTGTGATTTTTGATTTCTTCCAGCTGACGATTTTCAATCATACACTGCCATCAGGTCACTTGTATCACTTGTCCTTTTAGAATGCAAGTTGTTTTTTATAAAATCAGGATTCTACTTTCAAAACCAAAACTCATCTTCCAAATGATAAAATTTTTAATATGTAAGGTTGTAATAATGCATATATGACGTTTCTCCATTCCTATTACACCAATACCTTCATCATAAAGCCTTTACCTCCCGTACAGCTTTTTTAATGTTCTATAATATTCTAGTTTAAAGACAGTTGAAGTTGCATAATGGATTTTATCACCCAAAGATTTAAATAAATAAAAATAAACACTCTTTTGCCACAGAATTATATGTTAAACACAGGTTTACTCCTGCGTTATCAATTAAAGAACGCATTCATATCGTTTCATATCCACACATATTTTCTACTTATCCATGTATTGAGACACGTATCTACTCTCATTAGCGAGAGAATTATTCTTCGTTCGTGGTCCACCCAGTAAACAGCAAACTCTTCAAATAATTAGAATAAAGCCTGCAATTAATTAAGAGCACCTTCTTTCATTCAGTTCCACTAATTATATCCACAGTCATCTGGTCTGTCAAATGATTGAAACGATCACAGTAGGAATAAATTCATGAACTGATTCTGCTGTAACACCCAAACACTTCTTCATTTTTTCAGCTCTATCAAAAAAAATCTAAAAAGGCGATCTGATTGGTGTTACTCTAGTTATTAGTATCCTTTGGTTGCTGTTTCCGAGAATGTCAGCTGCTGTGTGCAAGAATGTGTTCTGTCTCCCATCCACATCATTCTGCAAATCATTCATTCAGCAAGGTTTATATTGAGACTGGAGAATGAAGGCAGTTGTTTCTGAAACTCTGCATTTACTTATCCAGTCAAATAATGATTATCATTTATTATGGCAAAAAAAAAAAAAAAAAAAAAGATAATAAATTTGACAAACTTGGGAAAAGACCTGATAAACAGAAATATAGTAATTCAGCCAAAAGACTGTACATTCTTTTATAATAATAATAGTGCATATGTCTTATTACTTATAGACTTCCAGTTGGGCAGTATTGTGCTTGCGTATTTAAAGAGCATGTGTGTGTGTGTGTGTGTGTGTGTGTGTGTGTGTGTGTGTGTGTGTGTGTGTGTGTGTGTGTGTGTGTGTGTGTGTGTGTGTGTGTGTGTGTGTGTGTGTGTGTGTGTGTGTGTGTGTGTGTGTGTGTGTGTGTGTGTGTGTGTGTGTGTGTGTGTGTGTGTGTGTGTGTGTGTGTGTGTGTGTGTGTGTGTGTGTGTTTGCATGTGTGTGTGTGTGTGTGTGTGTGTGTGTGTGTGAGTGCTGGATTTCAAATACATAGGAGACACTTCACACAACGTTATTGCCAAATGGTGAATAACCAGATAATGGGTTTGGGAATATACATTTATACATACATGCAGTCATACACTCATACACATACACACACATACATACATACATACATAGAAACATACATATTATATGTACATAGAAATACAATATATTTTGTTGGGTTTTTGGTTTTTATTACAAAAATCAAGTTCAGTTATTATTATGTGTATACTTGGTATTTCAGTCACTTAAATATTCAGAACGCATGCACTTTCTTTTGGTTGTCTTTTGTAGGTTTGTATTGCACTGTTTTATTTCGTTTCTTTTAAACGAGTCCTCGTATGTGTGTCTTTTTTCCCCATGATCAACATGCCACATGTTGTCTCTATATCTCCATTTTTACCATCTCTGTCAGTGTGTCCCTGCAATCCATGGGTGTGGGTGGTTATATGTTTGAGTAATTTGTTGTTGATTATTTCTTTCTTTCAATGATCCTCCTGAAAAAAAAAAAAAAAAAAAAAAGAGCTGCTAATTGGTCGCCACAACAACCACAGCACCTTCCTCCGCGTCCTCTTCTTTCTCTTCCAAGGATTGGATGATGCAGGATGTGACCTCAAAGGCCATGTGCTCAGGCATTGGCTCTGCATGGGGCATGGGTGGGCTCACACCCCCAGGCATCGCACCCTCTCTGTGAGGCTGTGAGGTTATAACCGGCGTAATAGGCATTGCCTCAGGTTCCAGTGTTATTGTGATGTCATCCTCCTTGGATTAAAAAAAAAGAAAATAGGAAAACGGCTTCGTTATCACCAAAACAAGTGTGACCTGTTTCC
The DNA here is from genome assembly GCF_014805685.1 of Silurus meridionalis. Classification (NCBI taxonomy): domain Eukaryota; kingdom Metazoa; phylum Chordata; class Actinopteri; order Siluriformes; family Siluridae; genus Silurus; species Silurus meridionalis. Next base: position 6,708,171 of record NC_060912.1, on the reverse strand, counting down.
ATGTTCTATAATTAAGAACACACTTTGTTATTAATAGACATGGATTGATTCCCACAACAGGTATTTGCAGAGCGCCTTTCTAAATAATGTTTACCTCTTAATAGTGAAGAGTGAATAATAAGTTCTTCCCTATAGTCCTTAAAATGTGTATAGTCCTCATTATGTTTTTGATGTTTTTTGTCTTTTTTGTTTATGTTCAAGGATTTGTATTTATTTACAATGCACCTACTACATTAAGTAAAGTTATTTCCTACAGTAACTGTTAGTTATTGTAAAACCCTATCTGTATGCACATGCCATGTTTTGCTTCATTGGGATATACTGTGCTCTTTCTATGGCATTTACCAGACTTTCCTGAGTGATTTAAAATTATTTCATTCATATAACTGAGTAGTTGAGGGTTAAGGGCGTTGCTCAGGGATCCAGTGGTGGCAGCTTTGTATAAATATGTCTTTAAGCATAAAACATTTATTTTTCAACAATTATTTTCTAATGAAGAACTTTATAAGTATTTGCAGTGTGTTTGATTTTACACTATTCTTTACCAAAAGAGGGTCTGTTTTGGGAATGCCGTTGTGCAGCATTAAATGAATTTATGAGACAGACAGACAGATAGACAGATAGATAGATAGATAGATAGATAGATAGATAGATAGATAGATAGATAGATAGATAGATAGATAGATAGATAGATAGATAGATAGATAGATAGATAGATAGATAGTACTTTGTCATTGCATAGTAGAGGTACACAGCAACAAAATGCAGTTCACCATCTACCACAAGTGCAAATAGCAGCAATTGCGCAAACTGACAAGTGCACATAAATATGTAAATATATGTACAGTATGTAATGTATATATGTAAATATATGAAAAGCAAATTAACAGTTTAAACATGTGCAGAAGATGATGAGCAAGTACACAAAGGATTTGTGTATATATACAACCTAATCACATCAAACTTAAAGTCATGATACTCTACAAACAGGTACCCAACAGCCCTGACTAATCTTGAAAACAGATTAGTCATCATGTACAAATAAAATGATTCATTTGGTCAAGCTGTTTAAAAATGTCCAATAAATTTACTTCTATTTGGACAGTAGGAAGGGAATTCCATTATAATATGAGAGGGGTTTTTAATAATTTTGGTACTTTTTGGCTGAAAAGTGCTGTTTCGGGTGTATTTTGGGCTAAAATATTTTAGCTGCATCCTTATAGTATATAGTCAAACACAATGATCGATTAATTAACTTTAAAAAAATCTATTTATATACTCTCAGATATTCTCAGTGAACTGAGAAGAAAATTTGAGAGGACATGAGAAATAACTATTGTTATATGTAGGGCAACAGGTGGGGCTTTTTGGGTTACAAGTTTGAAGAGTTAAAAACACCTGTATAATAGTCATTTATTCCAGATTCAGGATTGAGTTAATACCGCCACTTTAATTAAAGAAATCCTAAGTTTGTTTCAGACAGGCTATCCCGTAAGTGCATTTCACTGTCCAGGAAGCACAAAAGTCTGTAGTCATGTCTGCGTTCCCTGATGTGCTCTGATCCTGGGGTTCTATTGATAATATTTTTGTCACTGCTTTACTGAGCAAATACAATGTGTATTACTGGGTAATATACAGACTATTAAATTGTTCTTCCATAACAGAATTGCAAAGAACACACCTTGGCTTCCTCCTCCTCTTGCTGCTCAGGGATGCATTCATTTTCGGCAACCAATTCCTCGCCATATGATTCCGACATGCCCATTTCTGCCAAGGCCATGTTCATGTGTCCCATTATTTCCATCTGATGTGGCTCTACTTGTGCTGCGGCCCACAAATCTGCTAGTCGGGGATGAGTGGGTGGACCCAAACTGTGAATGGTGCTATTGGGAGTAGCTTGCAAAGAATGAGAAGTGCTGTGTAGCCGATGTTCCAGTGACTGGAAGAAAAACATTTCAAAAACATATTTAAAAAACTGATTGCCCTGTTCCAAATTTATTTTACAGTTTGTAAATTAATACTGGTTAGTACTACTGTTCCCCATTAAGATCAGCTGGTTGTACTTGTATGTGCTTATTCTAACCTGTTGCTGGTACTGCATGAGTTGCTGCTGCTGGTACTGCTGCATCTGCTGCAGCTGCTGAAATTGAGTTTGCTGCTGAAGTGCAAGCTGTTGCTGGGACAGATAGTGGGTGGCGCAATCGTAGCCTTCTCCCGAAGCCCCACTCGCTATGTAGGAGCCAGCAGCAGGAGAAGCCATACCAGATAGATCGTTGTTGATTGGCTCCCAGCCATCAGAGGATGAAAGGCAATACAGACCCTGGGAGACATAGGTGTGAGGCCACACTTCTGCAGATGAATGATGCAAAGGCTGATCTAGAGTACAAAGAAGTAGTCAGAAAAAGGTAACAAAGTGCCTTAGCAAAGTTCTGAATATCTGGTGCAGGCACAATAGTTTCAGTTTTGTTTTTAATGATCATATATGGTACTATATCATGTAGTGAGTATCTACATGCAAATTTGCCATGCCAAAACCTGGTCCTAAATGCAGCACTTTGCTGGAAAACTTTGCCAATTTTTACTGCAATATAAAATTTGAATTTATTTTTGGAAACCATGGATACTATGTCCTCTATACTAAAGACCACCTAAATTGTTATCAGGGCTTAGTTAGAAAAGCTGCATCTCTGATGGTATGGAAGTGCATTGGTGCGTGTGGCATGGGCAGGTTGCACGTTTATTAAGGCTTCATCAATGCTTAGTGGTATACAGGTTTTAGAGCAACAAATGCTTCCATCCAGTATATAATACTGTATCCATTACAGTATTCAGTATGCAGTATCTATTATATATTATAACATGACTTCGCAGTAGAAGAGTTCAGGTGAGGAACTGGCTGGCCTGCAGTCTAGACATTTCACCATTGGAAAACATTTGGCGCATCATGAAACAAAAAATACAACAAAGGACACCCAGAGATCTTGAGCAGCTAGAATCATGTATCAGAAACATTCCTCTCACAAAACTTTAGTAACTGGTCTGCTCAGTTCCCAGATGTATATAGACAGAAGACGTGATGCTACACAATGGTAAACATGGCCCTGTCTTATATTTTTGAGACCTTTTGCAGCCATTAAATTCAAAATTATTTTATTAAGTATCTTTTTCTTAAATGATATATATTCTCAGTTTAAACATTAGATATGTTTGTATGTTTTATTGGGAAGAAAATATTGCTTTATGTGATTTGCAAATCACTGTATTATGTTTTTATCTCAATTTTTTACAGTGTCCAAACTATTTGGGGGGGTTAAATGCACTACATAAATGTAAAGGGGAATAAGTGGTAAAAGACAAAATGACAAAAGGAATATTAAGTAATATAAATTTGCACTGAAGGACAATTTCAAAGCAATGTGGATGAATAATAATACAATTAAGTTCAATCTTTCCAGGTCCTTCAGAGTTAACCTTGGCCCCTTGGTTGCTCCTTTGATTAAAAGTCCCCCTTATATAGTCATTGACTTTTGATTGGACAGCCTCTCCAGACAGAATCATAATTGCACATTATTCTTGCTTTTTACTTATAAATTGACTGGTTTAATGCTCTGCAGGGTGTGCTTATTACCAAAATCTGATTAAAACCTTTCTGGAACCTTGTTTTGGAGTTGATTTATTAGCCACAAGGTAATCACAATGCTGTTTTTTATGTTCACCAACAAAGTCTGGGGCCTTTTAGGTGCAGGTATATTTGTGCTAAGATTATTTAGCACTTTATTTGCAAACAGGTCATCAGGACCATCTAAACTGACAAAGATGCTGCCCAGTTTAGTTGTTTAGAGGTTTTCAGAGATGTAGTCTAGTCCATTTAGCTGTGCTGGATTAGTGATTTTAAAACCTTTCCATGGTGTCTTTAGTGCCAGACACAAAGTGTAACCACTTGATAAAGAGGGTCGATTTGCATAAAAAGGATTACATTAACTTAGCCCTATATCCAGGTCTCCTATCACTGCAAGCAACAAGGAATTATTCAGCATTCCCCAAAAGGGATCCTTTCAGTGTTAGAGTAAAATGGATAATATATTGCCATTGTGCCATATGCCATTACCATATATTTTACTCTGTCTAGTGCATCTACATTCATTTCTCAGACAGCATGTGCCTGAATTAGAACTTTATCTAAGGAGACCCAAGCTGCTTGTGGTAAACCCTTTTGGGTGTTGCTGGTCAATTATCAAGGTCACTTCTGAGGCATAGCTGGTGTCTGTATTCAGTTTTTGGAGGAGTTTTCTTTTTAATTACTTAGTATGCAAAGTCTAAAGGGAAAACTAAGTCCAAAACTGAAGCTGTCTGTTAGCAGAAAAGAAGCTAAAGTAGTAGTTCAGTGGTAAACAATGCATGCTATAATGAGGTGAAAATCAATTAGCTGTGCTACCAGCAAGGAACCGTAAGTTCACTAGCCAAATAAACAGTGGGAGATATGCACTATTTTGGGCAAATAATACTGCCGGAGTGTTCTTCATGAAGAAACAAGGAAAAATAAGGATGAAGCAAAATGAGATATTAGTGTTGTTTAGTGAGCAATAGCATTTATTAAACTCCTAGAGATATTAAGGCTACTAAAAACCACCCTATCCTCCATTTTGTAGCTGCTAGGAGTTGCACATGTGTACAGACTGAGAAGATGAATGGAACATTTTGCTGCTGAATGAAAGCAGTTATGAATACACTTATCCTAATGACTTTTTAAGCAAACAATAAATAAAACATGCAAAACAGGGGCTAATTTATCAACGTCTCAACTACAGAAAACAAATTAAAATAGTTTTCTGTCAAATATTGAAGTCTTGAATGCCATGAGCACAAACATATTATATCTATATGTACAAAAAATGGATGTTAGTTATATTTACCTCTGCTGGTAATGCTCTCCTGATTAACTTCACTAAGGTGTGCCACACTGCCCTGGTTGGAGTCAACACAGAAGCTCTCCCCATCCATCGAATTCCAGGCCATTAATGTAGCCTCAGAGATTGCAAATTGCTGCATCACACCTGTTTAAAAAAAAAAGCAAAAGTGGATTGTCATGGTCTATTAAATATACTCTGAAAATAAGAGTCATGTCAGTGTCAGCAACATGAAAACCAAACAAGTCAGTAAACCTGTACTTGAAGTATAGCATGTTATAGCTCATATTTCGAGCCACAGTTTGCAAAACCCATGTCATGAACTCATAATGTGCCTGCAATGTAGCTTACTGGTTTAAAAATGATAAGTTGATCATGACACAGCTTATAGCTCTCTATGTGTTCAAAAAAAGTTTATAAACGTTCAAATTGAATATGATTATAAAATTGAGTATAATATTCTGAAAAACACATGCAACAGGTTGGCATATTGTGATTTAAAGAAATTTTAGACAGACCACCCTAAGAGTAAAATTCACAGTCCAAGTAGCATGCAGGTCTATAGTCATGTCTGCTGTCTCCATACTGATGTGCTATTCCTTCCTAATTAAAATACACAACTTTTAGCATATAGCATACTAGACCCTTGTACAGATATCTAAGTCTATTCGTTCTGTCAAACTTTCTTGTTTGTCAGTTATTTCTTGGGCAGGTGCAAGTGCCATGAAAGCCAGTCTTTCTTTAAACAAGCAATATAATCCAAAACGACGAGCAAAAACAGGTGGACGTCAGGCAATGTGCAAACAGTACTACTGGGTTATAGCAGGTTAAAAATTGTGTCAAGAAACAACTCAGCAACAAGTCAACATTTTAAATCAAGAAGATTTCAACAAGCTGTTTTTATAGTCCTTTAGGTACAAACACAATTCCAAAAGTTTATACACTGTGTAAAATGTAAATACAAGCAGAATGCAATGATTTGCAAAACTCATAATTCAATATTTTATTCACAGTAGAACATAGAAAACATTTGTAAATTTAGGAAATGTACCATTTGAAGGAAAATATAATGTAATTTTGCATTTAATGGCTGCAACACGTCTCAGTAAAGTTAGGGTGGGGCAACAAATATCTGTAAAAAGTAAGTGTTTTGTAAGTAAGTGAACATCGTTTCCCATGTCATTCACAAATGCAGATTAAGTCATTAAGCCAAAGTTTATTTAAAATATACTGAGGCAAAGTTTCAGACTAATTACAATTTCTAATCAGACGAATCTAAATTGTAATTTCTTTCTGCATCTCTGATTGCAGGGGAGTGCATTAGTGCCTGTGGACAGAGCAACTTGAAACGCCTTTAATGCTGAATGGTATATTTAGGGTTTAGAGCAACAAATGCTTTCATCCAGAAAATACATCCAGCATCTATTACAATAGCATGACTTCATAGTAAAAGAGTCCAAGTGCAGAACTGGCCTGCCTGCAGTATAGCCCTTTAACCATATAAAAACATTTGGAGCATCATGAAACAAAAAATACAACAAAGAACACCCAAAACTGTTAAGGAGCTAGAATCCTGTATCAGACAAATATGGGACAACATTTCTCACCCAAAACATCAGCAACTGGTCTACTCAGTTCCAAGATGTATATTGTAGCCATCAAATAATAAAAAAGGCCTAATTTTTTCCTTAAAATGGTATATATTCTCAATTTGAACATTTCATATGTTTATTTTATTGTGACTAGAATACAGATTTATGAAACTTGCAAATCATTGCATTCTGTTTTTATTGACATTTTGTCCCAACTCTATTTTGGAATTGAGGTTGTAAAAACAATGTTACATTTTTGTCTTTTCTGTATTTCTTTCTTCTTTGATTTGACCATAAACTGTAAAATATTTTGAAAAAATTTTGAATGTTTTTTCAATTGATTATTTTTACCAGCAGCCATCCGTGCCTCCTTCTCCCCATCACTTAGGTCACTGTAGGCATCATTCTCAAGTCTTCTTTCCCTCTCACGGTGCAGATTGGAAATTCCCGCACCCCCTATTGGTCCAGCAGATGGTTTGCCCCAACTCTGCCACTCTATCATGTGTGCTACACGGCCTTGCGCCATTGCTGTGGGTTTAGTTACTTTGTCCTTCATGGATCTGGTCACACCTACATAAAGACACAAATTATAAGTATTAAACAAAACATAATAGGTTTGCATGTGACTGCATGACTGAGCTCATGTTGGCATCACCAATATGTTAAATCTTGCCTACTGAGGAAAAAACTACAAGCAGGATGTGCTCTAGTACAGGAAATGACATCATACATGGCTCTGCATGCTTCTGAAAGAAGGCTAATGAGAGTATTAATTCCATGCATTATGTATAATGATTTTTTTTTTGTCACAAACATATTATGGATTATATCCTTTCTATTTTAGTTTCCATAGGCTACCAACAATATTATTACAACAATAATTCTAAAAAGGAAAAGTTTACACCTGCAGCTATCTGGCTTTTGACAGATTTTTGGGTTTATGAAGGGAAATTTATTTCAGACACATTATTCCCCAGAAATGTATTACAAAGCTAAATAAACCAAGATTTGTTTTGCTAAAATAATAATAATCATAATAATAATCATAATAATACATTATAAAATTATAACTTTACTAATAAATGATTACAATAAAATGTAATATATAAATATTAGTGGAAAATATTTAAAGAAATGTAATTCAATGTAATTATATAATTATATAATGTTTTTTATCATTGTCATTAATATAGTGTGGCAACAAATATCAAAAGATTTCTTCACATAAACATATACCAAAAAATACAAAACCAAACTACAGACTGCTTTTTTCATAAGAAAAAAGTAGCATAGATTTTATGCAGTCACATTAGGGCACCTGGTGAATTTAATAAACTGCCTGATAATAAATTGGCATTATATAAATTAGATCGTCTATAATTAATCTGTAATAATCACTTAATTGCAGTTGTGATGTATCTAGTAGAGGGCCTATCCAGATGGCAACCTAGAGGAAACCCACATAGACATGACAAGAGAAATTCTGCACAGACCCTGGAACTGTGAGGTGGCAATGTTACATGCTGCAACACCTTGCCACCCACTGCCAACCCATTCTCTGGATAAACCTATTGGAGACTTTTTGTCTGTGTGTGATAGAGAAAGATAGTGACATTGCCTGAGAAAACCAATGAAATGTTGCTATGGCTGAATTGTTAAAAAAAAAATACAAAAAATGTTTTATATAAAATTTCATTTTCAGAATGACCAAAATTCAGTTTTTTGATCAGTAATGAACCTGTAGTAATATTCCACCAAAGCAACACCAAAATCTTTCCACTAATTCTACTTTCTAATCTTGCTATCTTAAATCTACTTGCAGTTTGACTGCAGTAACCATGTTAGAAAAGGAACCAGGTTATTAAATGCAGTCTGTTTGTCTAAACACGTTTAAACCTTGATAGCTACAGCATGTGTACTTCTGTCACAATTTGAACCATTTGTTCCTGCCAGAGCGAAACACACAATAAACCCGATTGTTTCAGATTGGGATTAAAAGGCAAAGACTAGCTGAAAAAATGTTGGTGAAGCTTTTGTACTAAAGTAAACTAATTATAAGAAACAAATAACTAAAACTGTAATAAACAGAGCAATTATTATAAATTAATTAGCGATTATATTTGAGTCAAGAGCAAACCAGACACAGCATGGTTACAACTTTTCTAATGGCTGTGATACATGCAAATAGGGAAAAAAATACATCAGGAAAACCAGTTCTAACCTGTCCATCACCATGCGAAGGGTTTTCCCAGGCTGCCACATACTCACACACCCACAAACAAGTGTAGATAGATACTATAGTATAGAGTATATTCCAAAGGAAATGGCCTCTTCCAGATTAAAAATGATCCATTTATAGGGCACGACAAAGTGGGATATTTCAGACCTATATGTAAGATAGCACTCTGTAGCTCTCTACCACCATCATCAATGCATCAATGGAGTGAATTTTTGAAGAAGGTATATTTTTAGCAATAATATAAAGCTATTAGCCGGTAAGGATTTTGAAGCATCTTGAGAACAATTTTTCAAGAGATTATGGATGTCAAACTTTTGCGTTCTTACATTTTTCCCCCCACTCAAGCCAAGCCACACTTCTACACTGAAGACCCTTATTGGAATAAGATGAACATAAGTGCTAATACTGATCTTATTTTATAATAAAAAAAACATTCAAGCGCTGATACACTTACACTGAAGTTATATGATTGCTCTTTGAATAGCTCAGTAGAGCCATTCAAACTATTAATTCTGTATTTTTATTGAGGATCAAATACAGTAAATCTATTGATGTTAAACCCTATGGGATGTACAAAATGATTTCCTTTAGGGGTTCTTAAATACACAGCATTCAGTTTTTTTAGATGTTAATAGTGATGATATATTGAAATTATTTTTTATATATATTAGGGATGTGCATTTCCATAACTGAGGCAATGTGATTCCCATCTGGATGCATAGACACCGATACAATACATTAAAAATATATATGAAGCAGCTACTGATGCAATATGATACAATACACCCCTATTACATTGCAGTGGGATCATGTTTTGATTTGATTTAACACAATGTGATTTGTTGCTATAAGATGCAAAAGAAAGCATTTTTAAATTTAGTTGACTTTTACTTCTTTGGTTTAGACAGACAACAAGTTATTAATTTACTTAAGTGCATTCTGACTTCTAACACATGGTCCTTTCACAAACAAGCCAAAAAACAACGAAAAAAAATATTAATTACACCCAGACGTTCTTTTCCTGTTCTGTCTCCAGGAAGATGCAGCTCTACCTCTGCCATGTTAATCTGTATTCTATGTGACTCTCAGTACACGCCTGGGTCTCTGTAGTGTTGTGATATGTCATATTTACAGCAGCGGTGCTGAGAGAACGCCCTTAAGACACGAGGAGAAATCAAACTACATGTAAAATTTTAGTCACAAATTATTGGTCCCTTTTCAATAATTAGTATAGCGCATATACTTAAAATAATTTTAATACAGTAATCCCCCGCTTTACCACGGTTTGAATCTCGCGCTCCCGGTGTATCGCATTTGCTACGTAACTAATTTGTTTGCCTGATTTTCTCGGTTGCTTATGGATAGCACGATATACTAAAAAATGTATAGGGTTATGTTGAAATAATAAAATGTATGAATAAAAATATAATTATTAATTATAAAATGAGGTAAAATGTTAATACTGTATAGTACATGTGCTCATAAATGTAATACAGTGTAGAGTATTTCTACGAATTAACATAGAATTCATCTCGCTATATTCTTGCAAAAGTGTGTGGGAGGATGATTTACGGCGTAAACAATAAAGAAAAAGCATTTTGGGGTGGCGTCTGTTTATCGTGGGTTTTCGTTTATCGCGGGTGATTTTCAAACGTATCCACCATGATAAACATAGGATTGCTGTAAATAGTTTTTAACCGATGCAAATATAGTATAAAAAGAATGCATTGTGATACCAAGTGGTATTGGCACAATTGGTGAATCTTAGCATTCGTATTATGTAATATATATATATATATATATATATATATATATATATATATATATATATATATATATATATATATATATGAATAAAGTGTAGGAATATAATTTGTGGGTTGCAACAGCAGACATGAATTGAATTCATGTGGCTGTGCAACTGTCATCCAAAAAAAAATGGTTGAATTTATTGAGGGCACTCTTTTCCACCACCATCCCAAAACCATCCAGAGAGCATCCGAAAAAACAAATCAAGCCTCCTTGATGCAGTTTTTGGCAATTTCAGCTCTGTATTGTATTGAAAGATTGGGGGAACACACTTCGTTGTGTTGCTTTGGTGCTACTCTGCAGGCACCTTGCTCAGACAGAAAACTTGTGGTCTGTCGGAGGTGACCCAGGAGATCATGGACCTGTATTCCTTTCATCTTCTTCACAGCAGGAGAGGTTGGATGCTGGTAAATTCGCTTGAGAAATCAAAGAAAGCGATTCTCACTGTGGTACTGTTGAACTCCAGATGGGAGTGGACCTTTTGCAGTAGCTATATGATTGTATCGTCTATGACTACCGCTGTCTGGTAGGCAAACTGCCGGGAACCGATGATTAACCTGATGATGAACCAGACGTCTCAGATAAACAGGCTTAGTGCATGATTTACTATAGAGGCTCATTGTGATGATCTTTCTAGGACCTCCAAAACCTGTCTATGACAGTACAGATTTCACCATATTGCAATGTTTTACAAGGAATTCTAAGCACTTCTTAGCATTCAGATTTGCCTGCATCCATTGCAACAACTCCAAACCATGAAAAAACACATTTTTTAAAATAAAATACAACCTACTCGCCAGAGACTCATAATTTGCAGCGTTCCTCAGAGGCTGTAAGCCAGTGGTACCGCTCGTATTCACTGGTCTGGTAGTGGTGAACAAACCCTTTCCCGGGCTGAGACAAGCTAGCTAGCTTCAGGGTTGACCGACCTCCTTACAATGTCTAGCTTTTCTTCAAAATGGATTTTTAAGTATGTCCGAGACTAACTCAATTGCTCTTCCTCCGTAGGCATAAAAAAGTCTAACACACAGTATTAATGTGTGCAGCACGGTACACACCTGTTTTGCCAGTGGAACTTGGCTGTAACAGTTTCCCTCTGACCAACAATTCAGAGGACTGAAAAATGCTGACGCTATTCCAGGCCAGCTAGCTGGCCCTGTGAGGCGAATATGAAATACGATTAAATCTGATTGGTTAAAGAAAAAGACCCACTGATAATATTCTCTATGGTAAAAGGGCTAGCAGTACAGACTTTGCAGGCCCTGGGCAGATTAGATTGACATGGCAGCACACAGAGGCTGAAATCTGATTGGACAAAAAAATCTAACATCCACATACACATATTGGAAGCAGTGCAGCCAAGAGAAACCCTACGAAATAAAAGAATAAACTGTTAGGAATAAATTAATACAATTTCATGGAATAAATATTATGATTTAGGTTGTAAATGTAGGTCAGTGATTCTGATAGTGTTAAGGCCAGCAGAGAAGGCTTTGCTGGCCCTGACCACCCGCCACTGCGAGAATTACAACAAGGACAAGCATGACATCAAGGAGGCTTTTTATAGGCTATAAACATGGGGTCACAGTCAGGGGATGACAACTCTGCTATTAGTGTTTGGCTAGGAAAACCACACTAGTTTTAGAAAAGAAAAAACAGATGGCTGTCTTTTGCTGTCCAGAATGAATCTAAGAAGAACTTTAAATGTGGTGTTTGTCTGTTCAAAATTTATTTTTTTGTATACAAAAAAGCACACACAGCTACAAATATAAAACCTTGGACATAGTTATTCCCTCATTTCATGTCTTGATGATGGTGGACAGTGATCTCTAATGTTGGGTTAGGATATGGGTTGCAAACACGATTTATAGAATATTCATACTCATCAAACTCTTCTTCATGTTCTACCATTGAGGGCATCATAAAAGAGACCATTCCCATGAGAATAAAAAGGTTTCATCACAACACAATACTGAGATTCACAACATGGCAGTAAATTCACATTTGCACACTGTACAAAACCACAAAGACACTACATTGACACTCTCATCACCAAGAACCAAACAAGACAATTCCCAGCAGCAAGCCTGTGGTAATGGGGTGTGTACTTATATGGACCAATGTTTGTGCTCTGGTTGGATCTGATTGGGCTTTCATCAATGGTTAGCTGTGGCCATTGACAAGCATTAATTAATGGCAGCAGGATGTGGAACTGGAAGGGGGAAGGGAAGACCCACAGGGGCAGCCATGTTGGCTCCACTTGCCATCTCCTCCACTGGAGCCAACATGGGGTCAGTTACCATCTACCGGGACAGACACACACCTGACACACCTGTCAGAGAGGACTTAGCCAGAGCTCCAATCCCATAGGCGTTGGAGTTCCCTTTGAGACGAGGCAAGATAGATGTGGTGTCCTCCATAGACAGCTATAAGACAGAAATGTTGCAAGGACAGAATATAAATAGCAGAAATGGAAGAAGAAAGGACGGAATGGACACATAGTTATTCCTATGCCATATTCATGTTTATGAAATATAACAAAATCTAATCTGCATAATATGTAATAATTTTACAACATAATTGTAACATAATTTAGTACAACATATTCAGTATATCATACTGGTTTTTGTGTATTTCTGCATTAACTGTCACTAAAACTAAGACACTCAATCCCCATAACCTTAAAACTGTGATATTAGCAATCCTTACTGTTGTTTATAAATATCTTTCTCTCTCTCTCTCTCTCTCTCTCTCTCTCTCTCTATATATATATATATATATATATATATATATATATATATATATATATAGAGAGAGAGAGAGAGAGAGAGAGAGAGAGAGAGAGAGAGAAACAAAAACAGGTAAGCAAGTATGACAGAAAAAGTTGAAAGTGGAGGAGATAAAGAAAACAGAAGAGAAAAAAGAGCTGGAGAAGTGAGTGGTCAACTACTCACTCACATTGATTCCTTCCCAAGAAAACTCTGCCCGTCCTTGCTAAAGGGAAAGCAGACAATAAGTTAAGAAGTGTATGAAGTCAGAAAAGAAATACAAAGGGATTGAAAGATTTAGCAGAGAAAGTGGAAAAAGTATTTACCATGTAAGTAAATACACAGCATTGCAGCACATTAAAGGTTTGTGGACACCTGGCTATAATATCCATCTTGCACTATGATTAATAATATTCAATAGTGGACGAAGTAAACAAACCATGTAAATGAGTTAAAATATAGATACACTCTGTAAAATATTAGTCCTCATTAGTCCTAAATGCTACCTTTAAACTTCAACTTGAAAAGTAAAAAAGTGAAAAAGTTTTTGACTTCAAATGTACTTAAGTATCCAAAGTACTATGATTTATTATAACGATAATGTGTATTATCATTTTTGTCACAAGACTCTCGCTTATTCAACTCGATCAAAACAAAATCAAAACAAAGCACGTGCTCAAACCTGAAGTTGAGTAAAAAGTTATTTGATAAGATATTTGACTTAAAAATGTAGTAAAGTTAAAGTAAAAGTCTCCTTAAAAGGAAATACTTTAGCAAAGTACAGATACATAAAAAAAAGCTACAATACATTTACTTCATTAAATTTACACCACTGATCATATTTTTTATTATTAGTAGTATTACTGGTAGTAGAACTACCTAATGGCACTTTTTACCTATTGTTTTACACATTTTTTCAGTATCAGGTTGTTGACCATACTGTAAGATTTTAGATTTATTGCTCCCATTACTGATATAACAAGTCAACTCTAGACTCTAAAAGGTATGGAAAAATTCTGTAGGAATTTGTATCATTTAGCTTCAAGACCATACTGAGATCAGGCACTGATGTAGAGCGACAATGTCTGGGGTTCAGTCATTACTTTAGTTCATCGCAAAGGTGTTCTATGGGGGTTGAGGTCAGGGCTCTGTGCAGGACAGTCAAATTCTTTTATTCCAACATTGCTTTGTGTACAGGGGCCTTGTCATGCTTAGACAGGTTTGGCCTCTTAGTTCCAATAAAGGGACACATTAATGTGATAATATAGCAGTGGTGGGCCATCAGGGCCAGCTAAGCCTTCTCTGCTGGCCTAAACACTATTAGAAGCACTGACCTACATTTACAACCTGAATTCTACTATTTGTTCCATAAAAATATTAATTTATTCCCAACAGTTTTTCTCTTAACTTCATAGCGTTTCTCTTGGCTGCACTGCTTCCAGTACGTGTATGTGGATGTTAGATTTTTTGTCCAATTAGATTTCAGCCTTGATGTGCTGCCATGTCAATCTAATCTGCCCAGGGCCTTTAAAGTCAGTACTGCTGGCCTTTATATCTTAGACTATATAATCAATGTTTTTGTTTCTTCAACAAATCAGATTTCAAATTCTCCTCACAGGGCAGCTAGCTGGCCCAGAATAGCGTCAGCATTTTTACGCCCTTTGATTGGTTGGTCAAAGGGAAACAGTTACAGCCAAGTTCAACTGGCAAAACACTTCTGTAGCTCTGCACACATAATATATCTGAGTTAGACTTTTTTATGCTTATGGAGGAAGAGAAATTGAGTTGGTTTTGGACATACTTAAAAATACATTTTCAAGAAAAGCTAGACATCGTGAGGAGGTCGGCCAACCCCGAAGATAGCTAGCTTGTCTCAGCCTGGGAAAGGGTTTGTTCATCACTTCCAGACGGTGAATACGAGCGGTACCACTGTCTTACCCACTCTGAGGAGCGAAATTATGAGTCTGCATCTCTGATCAGTAGGTTGTATTTTATTTACTTTTTAAAGTTTTTGTCATGTTATTAGACAAATATTGATTCTGAGCTGCTCCAGATGATGTAGGTGCACAGTTGCGGTTGTAGTGTAGAGGTTTGGAGTCTTAACTGAGTTTCTTGCTTTAGTAAAATGGTATTTACCCTTCATATGTGAAATGCCTCTCTCTCTGTAATGCCACACGTTGTTATATTGCGTTTTTGTATTGTATTGATGGTTTCTATAATTGCGATGTGATAGTGGTGGTATTAAAAGGTGGATTAAGTAGGGTAAATCCTTACTGAAGTCCCAGGTACCAAATGCATGGCCCGCCACTGTAATATAGAGAATACTGTATAGAGTTTTCTTCACTGAAACTAACAGGCCCAAATCTGTATACTATATGTAATAACACATGTAATAGAAATGACGGTCAGCAGTCTACAGTGTATGCATTTGGTTTGTATCTTTTAGTTATAAAAATAAAAGCAATAAGCTCCATTCTAAAATTCTTTTTTTTTTTAAGTTATCAATTGCTATCATTAGCTGGATAAAGCTAAAAATGTAACAGTGGAAAAACTTGAAAAAAAAAAACACAATCAGGTTGAAAAAATCAAAATAAAATACTAGCTGAGAAGGGTGATCCTTTCAAATGTTTTTATAAATTATCCTGAAAAAATAAATGTATATACTTGCTAAAATCTACATAGTACAATTGAGACAACAGTATCAAAATTTGAGTGATTTTTTGGTGTACAATGTTATCATAAGCAACACTAACCTAACTATTCAGCAAAATATCAGTTGTTATGTATTAATTACACCCAAAGCCAGAGCTAACTGTAGGATGGATTCATAGCTGTAGACCTGCAAATGTAATTTACTTTTAACATGCAGCTGACCTTCTAGATCAGATTCTCAAGGATCATGATTTAGAATGTTAACACGTTTCACACTCGCTGTCAAAAATATCACAAATGCAATTCTCTTACTATTCTCTTTACTGCACCCACCCAGGTGGGTTGCAAAACAGCTAGCAATGATTTAATGTTGAAAAATTTTATGTTCATATTCAGACTTAAGAATGTAGTGAGGAATGAAAAATATCTCAGACAGAGTTTAAGGTTTAGGGCTGGTTTATGCTCCTGCTTAGATATCCATCAACTTTCTTTCAGGCAAAAGCTTGCTTGGTGGGGCTTGGAGGTGAGTCTTCTGTTTGCCAATTTTGTTGTGATGACATATTGTACCTCCTATTATTTACGTTAATATTAGGGGTTTCAAAGTAAAATTCTTTAATCTTATTTCAAACTTGGTATTGCTTCAATAGAGCACAAAACATTCGAAAGGCACCGGGGACATAGGACACCAATTTGACACCAATTTGACATTTTAGCTAAAACAAATGATCTTATCTTTTACATTACATTTACATGTGTGTCGTTTTGAAGTACTGCAGCCTATTTGTTTTCTGTCCTGTGAGAGAAGAGAGGGTCTTTGCAGCAGTAAAGATGCATGGTCACAAACCTGTCATCAAACTGTGAACGTCATTTTACCGACAGACCTTAAGATATTGACGTCTTAATTAACATTTTCATTATGGTCTGTCACTCCTCATACAGTAAGTAAAAGAACTTCCAAAATCAGGTTAACACCACTGGAGTGCTGGCTACTAACTGAAGTGCATCAGTGGAATAAGCAGCGAGTTAGAGTTAAAACCAATGCAAATAATCATACAGAAACCCACCACTCAGCTGACCACCACCACTGGGCGTGTTACATGCCATAACATGCATATTATATTACTATTATACATATTATATGATTTAATTATTCATTTAATTATCACATATATAATGAACATGTAACTAAACTCACCAAAATGCGGAATTACAGTAATGGGAGCTAAAGTTATCAATGCATTTAAGAGTAGAAAGCTGGCACAGGAGGAACTGGTATTTTTTTATTAATTAATTTATTTAAAAAAATTGCAGACAAGTATAGTCATTTAAATGGATTTATATATATATATATATATATATATATATATATATATATATATATATATATATATTTTTTTTTTTTTACTTTTCTGTGTGGCGTGGTAACGGACCCGGCCCAGTAGCTGAGGACCCCTGATATAGAGAAACCATGGGTCTAAGCATTTACAGAAAACGGTTTGTAAACTTTAAATGGGTAAATTTTTGAAAGACAGCACTCCTCAGCCTTAGTGATTCCATAAACGAGAATCCGAGAGAAAAAGACGAAAAAAAGGCAACTTTTTTGATCAATTACCCAAAGCATTGCCATAACTCAATAATTATAAAACTCCAAATAAATCACTGCAAAAAAATACACATTTACATTATGGTATTTGGCAGATTCCAGAGTACTTATTTATGAAAGAGACAGTTACCTCATTTATACATCTAAGCATTTGAGGGTTAAGGGTCTTGCTCATGGGCCCATGAGCTTAGTGGTGCTGGGATTTGAACTCATGACACTGTGCATCCGATCAACCTTTAAGAGCTTGTGTCATTTTTATATTAATATGAATTCAATTTGCTTCATCAGTGCATATAACACACACACACACACACACACACACACACACACACACACACATACATAGTTTTACTTACATAATGAAATTCATAGCAGCAGTTTGAAAAGGGATTAGCACACAAAATGTCTGATTATGAGCCAACCCGGTCTCTGTATGAGTATTCTAACGACATTGGAGTGCCACTGCCATGAGACAGGAAAAGAAAGGAGGTGGTGAAGTGGAACAATTGATGAGGTTATGTCTCCAAGGATAGAAAGCCAGTTATACGACTAGACTGTAGATAAAGGAGGCCCCCTGGAGGCAAACTCCTTTGGCCTTTGTGAGAAACTTAATACTCTCATGCTCAGTGAGTAATATTGTGCTATCTATCACCTGGCTAGAATAAATTCCCTACTTGTTAGCACTATAAATATAGTACAGCATGCAACTGTTGAGTTTGAGTACATCAAGTTAGAGTCAGAAATATCAGAGCTCGAGGCAAAATCAGGTCATACTTTACTCAGAGATTTGATCATTTGTACAATTGTACAATTCAATTACATATTGTTTTTAAAACATTTTGACTAATAATAAAAAATGAAGTGTAATCTCATTTGCATAATGTTAATGAGAGACTTTAGGATAAAGTTTATATTTAATTTGTGAAATTTTATAAAGGAAATATCTTCTAAGCCGTTCTTCGAAATGTTGATCACTGCACTTGCTTCTGAATTGTCAAATAATCTTCTTTCATACTAAAATTTTCTCTTTACTCTTAGACACTGTTTTTTTTTTGCCTGTAACCATCATGTAGTTCACTATATATCGACAATTAACACACTCATATATGTAAATGATAAGTAGACATTATTACTCTCCATACTGTTACCACAAAGTCGGAGGACCACAATTTTATAGAATGTCTCTGGATGCAGTAGAATGAACTTTTCTATTTGTTTGAACTAAAAGACCCAAACCTGGTCCATCATGACAATACCCCATGAAGATTTGGTTTGCATGGGTTGCAGCAAAAGATCTTGAGTGGTTTGAACTCGGACCTAAACCTTATTGAAATGAAGTGGAATGCTGACTGCACCATAGGATTTCTTCCTCTCCCTGCATCAGTACCTGACTTTAATTACACCCTTGTGGCAGAAGGTTATTATAACAGCAAATGGGGACTGAGTGTAGAATGGGATTTTCTAAAAGCACAAAGTAAGTGGATGGATGGATGGATGGATTGATTGATGGATGGATGGATGGATGGATGGATGGATGGATGGATGGATGGATGGATGGATGGATAGATAGATAGATAGATAGATAGATAGATAGATAGATAGATAGATAGATAGATAGATAGATAGATAGATAGATAGATAGATAGATAGATAGATAGACATAGTTGCCACTGGCTTGCTTATTAGGGAACTTAAAATGATAAGGAACAAACTTATAGGCACTAAACTTTCACATTGTTTTGTAAAACTTATAATCTCTTTGTCTCTGTAAATCTGCTTTAAAACGATGTCTATTGTGAAAAGCACTATACAAATAAAACTGAACTTAATTTGAATAGAATTGAATCAAATTGGATATACTGTGTTTATACTAACAGCTTAGAATGTAAATGAATTAACAGCATATAACTGATTCCAAAAAAGTATAAAGAAGCATGCAGGGAG
>NC_060912.1:6018657-6021157 GCF_014805685.1 Silurus meridionalis | reverse complement strand
TTTAGGAAACATGCTTTGTTGGGAAATCTGTGAGTCTATGAACCAGCTGGTGTCTTGTGCTTTATACAAGACCTTGAATGTACAGAAAGATCTTTTGAAACGTGTTGGACATTGCTGCCACCATGTCTTACATAATACACAAGGAACTAGATGTCAACAGGAACAATACAGTGTTTATGGAACTTTGTATTGCAGAGCTCTGAGGTGTTGGACATTTCGGACAGATTTACTACAAAACCAATTTCAATAAATGGTTCACAATCCAGTAGGTGGCAATGTGTACTCTAATCCTTACAAACTACTGACTCGTAGATTGAAGACACGAAATAAAAAGAAGAAGAAGAAGTGCAACACTACTGGGATTGAATCAACTCAGCACTTCAAACATTTGAGGAAATGTGTGCAAGTTGGAAAACAAACAATATTCACTACATGCACAGCTTTGAATGTCTGTGCCAGAGTGTCTTTCAGAAAATGCAATTCCAGAATTATGAATTTGATGGCAGCAGCAAAATCTATTTTGTTTTATGCCAGTGTCAGTGCCTAGTTTTAAGAATGATCTGCTACAAATCATAACTAATTAGCTGATAAGGTGAATTTGTTTCTTTTGTTTTGTCACTCAGGTAAGGTCAGACATGTTATGCAGGTCATTCAAAGCATTTCTTCAGAATATTTGGGATGTGAGGTATTCAGGTGAGGCAGAACAATCTAACATGATGACTTTTTAATAAGACTTAATGTAAAGCCCCAGTGGTCAAGGTGTTGGTTTTGAAATCTAACAAGGTTTCCTTGTGCAGCATTGAAGACTTCTTACCATGTGTCAACTCCAGAGTGTCAATAGAGCAGTTGCTATTGCCTCTTCTGCTGAGCTCATTTTTGTAATTATGTTCAGGGATTAAATGGGGCAGAGACCTTCTTCTGCGATGGCCAAGAGGTTAGGTGGATGTGAAATTCAAAGAGGTTTCCTGTTTCAGCGCAGTGTGAAAGGTGCTTGCAAAAACTGTTTTGCGTCTCATGATATTTTGACTGAGAGCTTGCCCAGTTTGACAAACCAGAGGTTTGTTGCACGTGCTATCACGTGACCACGCGCACACGGCAGAGACTCAGCGAATACCAGTGGCTTAACAGATTCGGAGGTGTCACCAAAGATGAACCCAATCCTTTGTCGTCTCAGCACGAGAATGTAAAAGGTATCCACGCCCAACGTGGGGCTCGAACCCGACCCTGAGATTAAGAGTCTCATGCTCTACCGACTGAGCTAGCCGGGCACGTTGGCTGTTCCGCCTGTTCCATGAAAGCACTTGCACACGGGCGCGGTCAAACAACCTGCCGGCAACCGTTTGGCGAGTTAAGGACCATCAGCGCCAATGTGGCTTTTTAGTCCGCCAAATGGAACGCCCGGACAGGTCTCTGTGGCGCAATCGGTTAGCGCGTTCGGCTGTTAACCGAAGGTTGGTGGTTCGAGCCCACCCAGGGACGTGTTGGTTTTTGTTAGACACCAAGCATTAAACATATCTGGTTTATTTGAGAGGAAAGTTGTTTCGCTGAGAAGAGGAGGAAGTCCATTAAAACTCACATTACCTCTTTAGGAAACATGCTTTGTTGGGAAATCTGTGAGTCTATGAACCAGCTGGTGTCTTGTGCTTTATACAAGACCTTGAATGTACAGAAAGATCTTTTGAAACGTGTTGGACATTGCTGCCACCATGTCTTACATAATACACAAGGAACTAGATGTCAACAGGAACAATACAGTGTTTATGGAACTTTGTATTGCAGAGCTCTGAGGTGTTGGACATTTCGGACAGATTTACTACAAAACCAATTTCAATAAATGGTTCACAATCCAGTAGGTGGCAATGTGTACTCTAATCCTTACAAACTACTGACTCGTAGATTGAAGACACGAAATAAAAAGAAGAAGAAGAAGAAGTGCAACACTACTGGGATTGAATCAACTCAGCACTTCAAACATTTGAGGAAATGTGTGCAAGTTGGAAAACAAACAATATTCACTACATGCACAGCTTTGAATGTCTGTGCCAGAGTGTCTTTCAGAAAATGCAATTCCAGAATTATGAATTTGATGGCAGCAGCAAAATCTATTTTGTTTTATGCCAGTGTCAGTGCCTAGTTTTAAGAATGATCTGCTACAAATCATAACTAATTAGCTGATAAGGTGAATTTGTTTCTTTTGTTTTGTCACTCAGGTAAGGTCAGACATGTTATGCAGGTCATTCAAAGCATTTCTTCAGAATATTTGGGATGTGAGGTATTCAGGTGAGGCAGAACAATCTAACATGATGACTTTTTAATAAGACTTAATGTAAAGCCCCAGTGGTCAAGGTGTTGGTTTTGAAATCTAACAAGGTTTCCTTGTGCAGCATTGAAGACTTCTTACCATGTGTCAACTCCAGAGTGTCAATAGAGCAGTTGCTATTGCCTCTTCTGCTGAGCTCATTTTTGTAATTATGTTCAGGGATTAAATGGGGCAGAGACC
>NC_060912.1:6011157-6013657 GCF_014805685.1 Silurus meridionalis | reverse complement strand
ATCCTTTGTCGTCTCAGCACGAGAATGTAAAAGGTATCCACGCCCAACGTGGGGCTCGAACCACCAACCTTTCGGTTAACAGCCGAACGCGCTAACCGATTGCGCCACAGAGACCTGTCCGGAGCGTTCCATTTGGCGGACTAAAAAGCCACATTGGCGCTGATGGTCCTTAACTCGCCAAACGGTTGCCGGCAGGTTGTAATACCTCACATCCCAAATATTCTGAAGAAATGCTTTGAATGACCTGCATAACATGTCTGACCTTACCTGAGTGACAAAACAAAAGAAACAAATTCACCTTATCAGCTAATTAGTTATGATTTGTAGCAGATCATTCTTAAAACTAGGCACTGACACTGGCATAAAACAAAATAGATTTTGCTGCTGCCATCAAATTCATAATTCTGGAATTGCATTTTCTGAAAGACACTCTGGCACAGACATTCAAAGCTGTGCATGTAGTGAATATTGTTTGTTTTCCAACTTGCACACATTTCCTCAAATGTTTGAAGTGCTGAGTTGATTCAATCCCAGTAGTGTTGCACTTCTCTTCTTCTTCTTCTTCTTCTTCTTCTTCTTCTTCTTCTTCTTCTTCTTCTTCTTCTTCTTCTTCTTCTTCTTCTTCTTCTTCTTCTTCTTCTTCTTCTTCTTCTTCTTCTTCTTCTTCTTCTTCTTCTTCTTCTTCTTCTTCTTCTTCTTCTTCTTCTTCTTCTTCTTCTTCTTCTTCTTCTTCTTCTTCTTCTTCTTCTTCTTCTTCTTCTTCTTCTTCTTCTTCTTCTTCTTCTTCTTCTTCTTCTTCTTCTTCTTCTTCTTCTTCTTCTTCTTCTTCTTCTTCTTCTTCTTCTTCTTCTTCTTCTTCTTCTTCTTCTTCTTCTTCTTCTTCTTCTTCTTCTTCTTCTTCTTCTTCTTCTTCTTCTTCTTCTTCTTCTTCTTCTTCTTCTTCTTCTTCTTCTTCTTCTTCTTCTTCTTCTTCTTCTTCTTCTTCTTCTTCTTCTTCTTCTTCTTCTTCTTCTTCTTCTTCTTCTTCTTCTTCTTCTTCTTCTTCTTCTTCTTCTTCTTCTTCTTCTTCTTCTTCTTCTTCTTCTTCTTCTTCTTCTTCTTCTTCTTCTTCTTCTTCTTCTTCTTCTTCTTCTTCTTCTTCTTCTTCTTCTTCTTCTTCTTCTTCTTCTTCTTCTTCTTCTTCTTCTTCTTCTTCTTCTTCTTCTTCTTCTTCTTCTTCTTCTTCTTCTTCTTCTTCTTCTTCTTCTTCTTCTTCTTCTTCTTCTTCTTCTTCTTCTTCTTCTTCTTCTTCTTCTTCTTCTTCTTCTTCTTCTTCTTCTTCTTCTTCTTCTTCTTCTTCTTCTTCTTCTTCTTCTTCTTCTTCTTCTTCTTCTTCTTCTTCTTCTTCTTCTTCTTCTTCTTCTTCTTCTTCTTCTTCTTCTTCTTCTTCTTCTTCTTCTTCTTCTTCTTCTTCTTCTTCTTCTTCTTCTTCTTCTTCTTCTTCTTCTTCTTCTTCTTCTTCTTCTTCTTCTTCTTCTTCTTCTTCTTCTTCTTCTTCTTCTTCTTCTTCTTCTTCTTCTTCTTCTTCTTCTTCTTCTTCTTCTTCTTCTTCTTCTTCTTCTTCTTCTTCTTCTTCTTCTTCTTCTTCTTCTTCTTCTTCTTCTTCTTCTTCTTCTTCTTCTTCTTCTTCTTCTTCTTCTTCTTCTTCTTCTTCTTCTTCTTCTTCTTCTTCTTCTTCTTCTTCTTCTTCTTCTTCTTCTTCTTCTTCTTCTTCTTCTTCTTCTTCTTCTTCTTCTTCTTCTTCTTCTTCTTCTTCTTCTTCTTCTTCTTCTTCTTCTTCTTCTTCTTCTTCTTCTTCTTCTTCTTCTTCTTCTTCTTCTTCTTCTTCTTCTTCTTCTTCTTCTTCTTCTTCTTCTTCTTCTTCTTCTTCTTCTTCTTCTTCTTCTTCTTCTTCTTCTTCTTCTTCTTCTTCTTCTTCTTCTTCTTCTTCTTCTTCTTCTTCTTCTTCTTCTTCTTCTTCTTCTTCTTCTTCTTCTTCTTCTTCTTCTTCTTCTTCTTCTTCTTCTTCTTCTTCTTCTTCTTCTTCTTCTTCTTCTTCTTCTTCTTCTTCTTCTTCTTCTTCTTCTTCTTCTTCTTCTTCTTCTTCTTCTTCTTCTTCTTCTTCTTCTTCTTCTTCTTCTTCTTCTTCTTCTTCTTCTTCTTCTTCTTCTTCTTCTTCTTCTTCTTCTTCTTCTTCTTCTTCTTCTTCTTCTTCTTCTTCTTCTTCTTCTTCTTCTTCTTCTTCTTCTTCTTCTTCTTCTTCTTCTTCTTCTTCTTCTTCTTCTTCTTCTTCTTCTTCTTCTTCTTCTTCTTCTTCTTCTTCTTCTTCTTCTTCTTCTTCTTCTTCTTCTTCTTCTTCTTCTTCTTCTTCTTCTTCTTCTTCTTCTTCTTCTTCTTCTTCTTCTTCTTCTTCTTCTTCTTCTTCTTCTTCTTCTTCTTCTTCTTCTTCTTCTTCTTCTTCTTCTTCTTCTTCTTCTTCTTC
>NC_060912.1:5889521-5919623 GCF_014805685.1 Silurus meridionalis | reverse complement strand
TGCGCTGAAACAGGGAAACCTCTTTGAATTTCACATCCACCTAACCTCTTGGCCATCGCAGAAGAAGGTCTCTGCCCCATTTAATCCCTGAACATAATTACAAAAATGAGCTCAGCAGAAGAGGCAATAGCAACTGCTCTATTGACACTCTGGAGTTGACACATGGTAAGAAGTCTTCAATGCTGCACAAGGAAACCTTGTTAGATTTCAAAACCAACACCTTGACCACTGGGGCTTTACATTAAGTCTTATTAAAAAGTCATCATGTTAGATTGTTCTGCCTCACCTGAATACCTCACATCCCAAATATTCTGAAGAAATGCTTTGAATGACCTGCATAACATGTCTGACCTTACCTGAGTGACAAAACAAAAGAAACAAATTCACCTTATCAGCTAATTAGTTATGATTTGTAGCAGATCATTCTTAAAACTAGGCACTGACACTGGCATAAAACAAAATAGATTTTGCTGCCATCAAATTCATAATTCTGGAATTGCATTTTCTGAAAGACACTCTGGCACAGACATTCAAAGCTGTGCATGTAGTGAATATTGTTTGTTTTCCAACTTGCACATTTCCTCAAATGTTTGAAGTGCTGAGTTGATTCAATCCCAGTAGTGTTGCACTTCTTCTTCTTCTTTTTATTTCGTGTCTTCAATCTACGAGTCAGTAGTTTGTAAGGATTAGAGTACACATTGCCACCTACTGGATTGTGAACCATTTATTGAAATTGGTTTTGTAGTAAATCTGTCCGAAATGTCCAACACCTCAGAGCTCTGCAATACAAAGTTCCATAAACACTGTATTGTTCCTGTTGACATCTAGTTCCTTGTGTATTATGTAAGACATGGTGGCAGCAATGTCCAACACGTTTCAAAAGATCTTTCTGTACATTCAAGGTCTTGTATAAAGCACAAGACAACAGCTGGTTCATAGACTCACAGATTTCCCAACAAAGCATGTTTCCTAAAGAGGTAATGTGAGTTTTAATGGACTTCCTCCTCTTCTCAGCGAAACAACTTTCCTCTCAAATAAACCAGATATGTTTAATGCTTGGTGTCTAACAAAAACCAACACGTCCCTGGGTGGGCTCGAACCACCAACCTTTCGGTTAACAGCCGAACGCGCTAACCGATTGCGCCACAGAGACCTGTCCGGAGCGTTCCATTTGGCGGACTAAAAAAGCCACATTGGCGCTGATGGTCCTTAACTCGCCAAACGGTTGCCGGCAGGTTGTTTGACCGCGGCCCGTGTGCAAGTGCTTTCATGGAACAGGGCGGAACAGCCAACGTGCCCGGCTAGCTCAGTCGGTAGAGCATGAGACTCTTAATCTCAGGGTCGTGGGTTCGAGCCCCACGTTGGGCGTGGATACCTTTTACATTCTCGTGCTGAGACGACAAAGGATTGGGTTCATCTTTGGTGACACCTCCGAATCTGTTAAGCCACTGGTATTCGCTGAGTCTCTGCCGTGTGCGCGTGGTCACGTGACAGCACGTGCAACAAACCTCTGGTTTGTCAAACTGGGCGGCAAGCTCTCAGTCAAAATATCATGAGACGCAAAACAGTTTTTGCAAGCACCTTTCACACTGCGCTGAAACAGGGAAACCTCTTTGAATTTCACATCCACCTAACCTCTTGGCCATCGCAGAAGAAGGTCTCTGCCCCATTTAATCCCTGAACATAATTACAAAAATGAGCTCAGCAGAAGAGGCAATAGCAACTGCTCTATTGACACTCTGGAGTTGACACATGGTAAGAAGTCTTCAATGCTGCACAAGGAAACCTTGTTAGATTTCAAAACCAACACCTTGACCACTGGGGCTTTACATTAAGTCTTATTAAAAAGTCATCATGTTAGATTGTTCTGCCTCACCTGAATACCTCACATCCCAAATATTCTGAAGAAATGCTTTGAATGACCTGCATAACATGTCTGACCTTACCTGAGTGACAAAACAAAAGAAACAAATTCACCTTATCAGCTAATTAGTTATGATTTGTAGCAGATCATTCTTAAAACTAGGCACTGACACTGGCATAAAACAAAATAGATTTTGCTGCTGCCATCAAATTCATAATTCTGGAATTGCATTTTCTGAAAGACACTCTGGCACAGACATTCAAAGCTGTGCATGTAGTGAATATTGTTTGTTTTCCAACTTGCACACATTTCCTCAAATGTTTGAAGTGCTGAGTTGATTCAATCCCAGTAGTGTTGCACTTCTCTTCTTCTCTTCTTCTTCTTCTTCTTCTTCTTCTTCTTTTTATTTCGTGTCTTCAATCTACGAGTCAGTAGTTTGTAAGGATTAGAGTACACATTGCCACCTACTGGATTGTGAACCATTTATTGAAATTGGTTTTGTAGTAAATCTGTCCGAAATGTCCAACACCTCAGAGCTCTGCAATACAAAGTTCCATAAACACTGTATTGTTCCTGTTGACATCTAGTTCCTTGTGTATTATGTAAGACATGGTGGCAGCAATGTCCAACACGTTTCAAAAGATCTTTCTGTACATTCAAGGTCTTGTATAAAGCACAAGACAACAGCTGGTTCATAGACTCACAGATTTCCCAACAAAGCATGTTTCCTAAAGAGGTAATGTGAGTTTTAATGGACTTCCTCCTCTTCTCAGCGAAACAACTTTCCTCTCAAATAAACCAGATATGTTTAATGCTTGGTGTCTAACAAAAACCAACACGTCCCTGGGTGGGCTCGAACCACCAACCTTTCGGTTAACAGCCGAACGCGCTAACCGATTGCGCCACAGAGACCTGTCTGGAGCGTTCCATTTGGCGGACTAAAAAAGCCACATTGGCGCTGATGGGCCTTAACTCGCCAAACGGTTGCCGGCAGGTTGTTTGACCGCGGCCCGTGTGCAAGTGCTTTCATGGAACAGGGCGGAACAGCCAACGTGCCCGGCTAGCTCAGTCGGTAGAGCATGAGACTCTTAATCTCAGGGTCGTGGGTTCGAGCCCCACGTTGGGCGTGGATACCTTTTACATTCTCGTGCTGAGACGACAAAGGATTGGGTTCATCTTTGGTGACACCTCCGAATCTGTTAAGCCACTGGTATTCGCTGAGTCTCTGCCGTGTGCGCGTGGTCACGTGACAGCACGTGCAACAAACCTCTGGTTTGTCAAACTGGGCGGCAAGCTCTCAGTCAAAATATCATGAGACGCAAAACAGTTTTTGCAAGCACCTTTCACACTGCGCTGAAACAGGGAAACCTCTTTGAATTTCACATCCACCTAACCTCTTGGCCATCGCAGAAGAAGGTCTCTGCCCCATTTAATCCCTGAACATAATTACAAAAATGAGCTCAGCAGAAGAGGCAATAGCAACTGCTCTATTGACACTCTGGAGTTGACACATGGTAAGAAGTCTTCAATGCTGCACAAGGAAACCACTGGGGCTTTACATTAAGTCTTATTAAAAAGTCATCATGTTAGATTGTTCTGCCTCACCTGAATACCTCACATCCCAAATATTCTGAAGAAATGCTTTGAATGACCTGCATAACATGTCTGACCTTACCTGAGTGACAAAACAAAAGAAACAAATTCACCTTATCAGCTAATTAGTTATGATTTGTAGCAGATCATTCTTAAAACTAGGCACTGACACTGGCATAAAACAAAATAGATTTTGCTGCTGCCATCAAATTCATAATTCTGGAATTGCATTTTCTGAAAGACACTCTGGCACAGACATTCAAAGCTGTGCATGTAGTGAATATTGTTTGTTTTCCAACTTGCACACATTTCCTCAAATGTTTGAAGTGCTGAGTTGATTCAATCCCAGTAGTGTTGCACTTCTCTTCTTCTCTTCTTCTTCTTCTTCTTCTTCTTCTTCTTCTTCTTTTTATTTCGTGTCTTCAATCTACGAGTCAGTAGTTTGTAAGGATTAGAGTACACATTGCCACCTACTGGATTGTGAACCATTTATTGAAATTGGTTTTGTAGTAAATCTGTCCGAAATGTCCAACACCTCAGAGCTCTGCAATACAAAGTTCCATAAACACTGTATTGTTCCTGTTGACATCTAGTTCCTTGTGTATTATGTAAGACATGGTGGCAGCAATGTCCAACACGTTTCAAAAGATCTTTCTGTACATTCAAGGTCTTGTATAAAGCACAAGACACCAGCTGGTTCATAGACTCACAGATTTCCCAACAAAGCATGTTTCCTAAAGAGGTAATGTGAGTTTTAATGGACTTCCTCCTCTTCTCAGCGAAACAACTTTCCTCTCAAATAAACCAGATATGTTGAATGCTTGGTGTCTAACAAAAACCAACAAGTCCCTGGGTGGGCTCGAACCAGCAACCTTTCTGTTAACAGCCGAACGCGCTAACCGATTGCGCCACAGAGACCTGTCCGGAGCGTTCCATTTGGCGGACTAAAAAAGCCACATTGGCGCTGATGGTCCTTAACTCGCCAAACGGTTGCCGGCAGGTGGTTTGACTGCGGCCCGTGTGCAAGTGCTTTCATGGAACAGGGCGGAACAGCCAACGTGCCCGGCTAGCTCAGTCGGTAGAGCATGAGACTCTTAATCTCAGGGTCGTGGGTTCGAGCCCCACGTTGGGTGTGGATACCTTTTACATTCTCGTGCTGAGACGACAAAGGATTGGGTTCATCTTTGGTGACACCTCCGAATCTGTTAAGCCACTGGTATTCGCTGAGTCTCTGCCGTGTGCGCGTGGTCACGTGACAGCACATGCAACAAACCTCTGGTTTGTCAAACTGGGCAGCAAGCTCTCAGTCAAAATATCATGAGACGCAAAACAGTTTTTGCAAGCACCTTTCACACTGCGCTGAAACAGGGAAACCTCTTTGAATTTCACATCCACCTAACCTCTTGGCCATCGCAGAAGAAGGTCTCTGCCCCATTTAATCCCTGAACATAATTACAAAAATGAGCTCAGCAGAAGAGGCAATAGCAACTGCTCTATTGACACTCTGGAGTTGACACATGGTAAGAAGTCTTCAATGCTGCACAAGGAAACCTTGTTAGATTTCAAAACCAACACCTTGACCACTTGGGCTTTACATTAATTTTTATTAAAAAGTCATCATGTTAGATTTTTCTGCCTCACCTGAATACCTCACATCCCAAATATTCTGAAGAAATGCTTTGAATGACCTGCATAACATGTCTGACCTTACCTGAGTGACAAAACAAAAGAAACAAATTCACCTTATCAGCTAATTAGTTATGATTTGTAGCAGATCATTCTTAAAACTAAACACTGACACTGGCATAAAACAAAATAGATTTTGCTGCTGCCATCAAATTCATAATTCTGGAATTGCATTTTCTGAAAGACACTCTGGCACAGACATTCAAAGCTGTGCATGTAGTGAATATTGTTTGTTTTCCAACTTGCACACATTTCCTCAAATGTTTGAAGTGCTGAGTTGATTCAATCCCAGTAGTGTTGCACTTCTCTTCTTCTCTCTTCTTCTTCTTCTTCTTTTTATTTCGTGTCTTCAATCTACGAGTCAGTAGTTTGTAAGGATTAGAGTACACATTGCCACCTACTGGATTGTGCAATTAAACCATTTATTGAAATTGGTTTTGTAGTAAATCTGTCCGAAATGTCCAACACCTCAGAGCTCTGCAATACAAAGTTCCATAAACACTGTATTGTTCCTGTTGACATCTAGTTCCTTGTGTATTATGTAAGACATGGTGCAGGGAATGTCGAACACGTTTCAAAAGATCTTTCTGTACATTCAAGGTCTTGTATAAAGCACAAGACACCAGCTGGTTCATAGACTCACAGATTTCCCAACAAAGCATGTTTCCTAAAGAGGTAATGTAAGTTCTAATGGACTTCCTCCTCTTCTCAGCGAAACAACTTTTGCCTCAAATAAACCAGATTGTGTTTGTTTCCAATGGTTCCAAGATCCAAGATGGCGGCGCGGCAGTAGTTTGCAGCGGGCGCTCCGGACCCAAAATGGTGCTATTTTCACCTTGTAGCCCGCGCACGCAACATATGGACTTTGGAGCAACTGTGTCCCTGTGTATCACCGCCAAAAACTTAAAGAACTCAGAAACACCCCCAACAACACAATAAATGATGATCTGCGGAAGAAGCTACACAACTTCGGCGTGCTTCGAGAACCAGGCCTCCACACCCATGACTCAGTACCACTCACACTAATCATTACCACAAGTGTTTACATGACGTTTTTGCACATCTTCCGGGATTGCTGCTATTTGCTCTTTTGCTATCTGTCTGTCTGTCTGTCTGTCTGATTTATATTATGATATTAAAAAACCTTCTCTTCTTGTAAGTTTATTCACTAGATTTTGATGTGTTCAGCAGGGTTGAGCTCTATAGAAGGCCAATGAAGATCTTCCACTCCAACCCAGGTAAAGCATATCTTCGTTGAGCTGCTATTGTGCACAAGGGCATTGTCATTCTGGAACAGGTTTGGGTCTCCTAGTTTAAGTGAAGGAAAAAGTGAATGTTAACACAATCATGTAACTCTAACTTTGTGGTAACAATTTGGGGAAATGTTTTGCCCTTGAGTTGCTGATGCATTCTCAGAACTGATTTGATTTAGAGTATTATGGGTTGTTTGTGCTCAATATTTCATGTTTCAAATTTCCTTTAAGGCCTAAGGCTATTGTATTATGTGTTTTGAAAGGCCAGGTGTTTCAATTAAGTTTTCTTAGTTCACCTTTTTATTGCTTCTCAGTAAACTGTTCAACTTGTACTTTTTTATTTCGTTTATTTTCATCTTAAATTCATGAAACCCTTGTCTACATACTGTCTAAAATATATGAAAATTATTGTAGACAAACCAACAAATTTATAGGTTTCTTTCAACCTTCCCTTATAGCTCTCTGGATGCAGCTGGTCAAAGTGAATAGAAATGCAGGATAAACAAAAAAAAGTGCTGCTATGTGTTCAACAAACAATGCTGTAATGGTATTAGACTGTTAAATATACTCATATGTCAATCCTGTCTAATACAGCAACATAAATTTGATTTAGACAACATTGGAGGAATATAGTATATAGGTTCTAAATAATATTTTATAAACAGATACAATACAATATGAATGTTGCATCTGGTAGAGATGTGCAATAATAGAGGAGCATTGGAACAAAGTGTTTAGTTTTTTTTTTTGCTTTAGATATGAAGCTAATAAAGAAAGACTACTTAATGTTGATTGATTTAATGTGATTTTCTGTGCAATACATTTACAAGATTACTTCAGTTTGCCTTCATATCAAGGTGAAGGTCATAGTGACTTTTGGGTTGCTGGGTTCAATTTTCTGAACTAAAACTAAATGAAATTTATACAAACAGAAACAATAAAGAAAAATCATATCTGCAAGAGCAAGATTAAATATATTAGTACACTCTTAGAGACTAAACATGAACAAAGCTTGGAAAATTTACTAAAATTAACTAGAGGGATTGGTACAGAGACGGCAAAAGTGCACACACCCTTCACTCAGGTAGAAGAACAGATACTCATGTTTTAAAATACTACACTTTTCTATTCAAGTTAAAGTAAAGAAGTTTGGGCTGTGACATGTTTTAAGTAAAAAGTAGTTATTACTACTACCTGTTTTAGTGTCATGCTGGTAAATGGACCTCACGTCATATTAATATATAAATACAAAAGAATTTCAAATGTTGTTCTCTAATGAATGTATCCAGGCTGAACAACCACCATGTAGAACACAAACAAAGAAAAGATGATGATCAGGTGATCAGGAATGTGTCTGTTCTCAGTCATGATCACATCACTGACTTCCTCTGTCTCATTCAAGTTACACCCCCAGACTTCTTGTTGCCTTCTGCCCTGCTCGTTGTTTGCTTCGTAAACTAGTCTACGTCTGTGGTGTGTTTGAGAGCCAGGAAATGATACACCAGTGGTAAATTGAAAACGCCATGCTATGACAAGAAATATGTTGATGGACTGAAAGCGCAATGAGAAGAAAAAATATTGGTCACGTCACCAAATGACTTAAAACTAAATTAACGAGTCTGATTTAAACATGTAAAAAGTAGAAAGTACAGATGTTTGTTTAAATAATGTAATGTGTAAAAGTTAAAAGTTGTTCGAAAAATAAATAGTAAAGTAAAGCACCGATACCAGAAAAATCCATTTAGTACAGTTACAAAGTATCAGTACTTAATTTCTTCCCTCCTTTGGAATGGGACTGGATATAAATATACTGGAATGGATTGGAAAACAATGCTGAGGTACAATTGGAATAGAACACTCCAGATTCCATTTAGTTATATGATATTGTGAACTGTCCAGGGTTGTCTTTTAGAAAAGTAAAGAAAGAAATGTTTTATACTTTATATTAAAGTATTTATACTTTATACTTGTCACATGTACTGTAACAAATTTGTTCTTCACATATGCCAGTGATGTTAGGACCATGTGGTCAAAGAGCACAGTGTCAGCCATGTTAAAACATACAAAGATTCACAGAGGGTTAAGGGCGTTGCTCAAGGGCCCAAAAGAATGGCAGCTTGGTGATACCACAGCTTGAACCACTGACCTTCAGATCAGTAACCCAGAACCTTAACCACTGAGCTCCCACTTCACCTTTTTTTAAGTGCATTCTCCAAATGAAATTGCTAAAATGTGCAAAATGAAACTCATTCTGATTCTCATAACGTACCTGATACCTTCAGATAGTATTGCAAACAAATGGACAAATGGAAAAGTGAAAAAAAAAACATATTGTGATACCTATCACACAAAACACAAGAAAAGGAAACACAACAAATTAATGCACTCTACACATAGACAGGCGAGGAGAGAAGGAGGCATTAGCTTCTATTGAATAGAATGAGGAAGAAAGTGATGAAATGCATAGGACAACGGTCTTAGGCAAAGTCTTTGTATTTTGGGTAATGCTTGTGCATGCCACTGGAGTTGGTAAGAGGCAACACGGCTAATGGTTTGGATTTGATCGGAGCTGTGTTTAGGCGCTGACGTGTTTGCATGCTCCGCTGCTCGACAGAGAGTGCTTCTTGTTTATGCGTGAGGTCCGCAAGCATCCGAGCTTCGTGTAGTTGCAAAACCTGCAATGAGTCCCTGGTAAACAGAAGAGAAAGAACAGATGCTCAATTTCTCAATGAAATCTGGGTTTCTGTGCAGTAGCAGGATGTAATAATATTTCAGCATGGATTATCAGATGCTTTTCTGTTAAGATACATGCACATTTATCTAGGTTTATATTTCTCAATTTCTGAACTAAATCTACAGTGTCTGAAAAGTACTTATTATTATTATATTAAGTTTTTAATTTTAGGTGGAAAATTGCATTACATTGAAGGCCATGATGGATGTAATCTCATTGGTTCCAGACTTTTGGACACCTTGTGGGCTTTTTGTGAAGTAAAAGCTAAAAAATTTAATGCTTTTCTGTTAGATACATACGTACGTCAAATTTGCTTCTTGTTAGCAAATATTTGGTTAATAGTGAACGGCAAATGAAGCTCAGCTGTTTTTCTATGCCGCTTTATGATAGCTTCATGGCAATTATAATGTTATGATGTATATATTATTGCATATTGCTATAAATAGAAGTGTCAAGTCTAGAATATTTGTTATGTATTTCTACATTTAAGTCTGTGACGATATGAGCAAAATATGTCGTTATGTTTTGTTATGTTTAAAGGTTTTACTAGATTATGGCACCTTCATGCTAATTAATAAGGTACAGTATATATAAATATATACAATATATGTGTAATTTCATGGTGTCACCATGAAAAAAATAGTTCCTTTGCCTCCTAAATTTAAATGTAGATGATAACAAGTATCATGGCATTTTTTCTGTCTTTTTTAATATTTCTTTATATATACAGTGAGGAAAATAAGTATTTGAACACCCTGCTATTTTGCAAGTTCTCCCACTTAGAAATCATGGAGGGGGTCTGAAATTGTCATCGTAGGTTCATGTCCACTGTGAGAGACATAATAAAAAAAAATAATCCAGAAATCACAATGTATGATTTTATAACTATTTATTTGTATGATACAGCTGCAAATAAGTATTTGAACACCTGAGAAAGTCAATGTTAATATTTGGTACAGTAGCCTTTGTTTGCAATTACAGAGGTCAAACGTTTCCTGTAGTTTTTCACCAGGTTTGCACACACTGCAGGAGGGATTTTGGCCCACTCCTCCACACAGATCTTCTCTAGATCAGTCAGGTTTCTGGCCTGTCACTGAGAAACACGGATTTTGAGCTCCCTCCAAAGATTCTCTATTGGGTTTTGGTCTGGAGACTGGTTAGGCCATGCCAGAACCTTGATATGCTCCTTACAGAGCCACTCCTTGGTTATCCTGGCTGTGTGCTTCGGGTCATTGTCATGTTGGAAGACCCAGCCTCGACCCATCTTCAATGCTCTAACTGAGGGAAGGAGGTTGTTCCCCAAAATCTCGCAATACATGGCCCCAGTCATCCTCTCCTTAATACAGTGCAGTCACCCTGTCCCATGTGCAGAAAAACACCCCCAAAGCATGATGCTTCCACCCCCATGCTTTACAGTAGGGATGGTGTTCTTGGGATGGTACTCTTGGGATGGTAATCATTCTTCTTCCTCCAAACATGTTTAGTGGAATTATGATCCAAAAGCTCTATTTTGGTCTCATCTGACCACATGACTTTCTTCCATGACTCCTCTGGATTATCCAAATGGTCATTGGCAAACTTAAGACGTGCCCGGACATGTGCTGGTTTAAGCAGGGGAACCTTCCGTGCCATGCATGATTTCAAACCATGACGTCTTAGTGTACCGTTGGAAACGGTGGTCCCAGCTCTTTTCAGGTCATTGACCAGCTTCTCCTGTGTAGTTCTGCGCTGATTTCTCACCTTCCTTAGGATCACTGAGACCCCACGAGGTGAGATCTTGCATGGAGCCCCAGTCCAAAGGGGAGATTGACAGTCATGTTTAGCTTCTTGCATTTTCTAATGATTGCTTCAACAGTGGACCTTTTTTCACCAAGCTGCTTGGCAATTTCCCGTAGCCCTTTCCAGCCTTGTGGAGGTGTACAATTTTGTCTCTAGTTTTTTTGGACAGCTCTTTGGTCTTGGCCATGTTAGCAGTTGGATTCTTACTGATTGTATAGGGTGGACAGGTGTCTTTATGCAGCTAACGACCTCAAACAGGTGCATCTAATTTAGGATAATAAATGTAGTGGAGGTGGACATTTTAAAGGCAGACTAACAGGTCTTTGAGGGTCAGAATTCTAGCTGATAGACAGGTGTTCAAATACTTATTTGCAGCTGTATCATACAAATAAATAGTTTAAAAATCATATATTGTGATTTTTGGATTTTTTTTTTTAGATTATGTATCTCACAGTGGACATGCACCTACGATGACAATTTCAGACCCCTCCATTATTTCTAAGTGGGAGAACTTGCAAAATAGCTGTGTGTTCAAATACTTATTTTCCTCACTGTAGATAATAAAATATTGTCATCAGCTTTTTTAATGCTATACAGTGGAACCCTGTTGTACGAGCATAATTTGTTCTTGAAAATTGCGCGTAGGTCCATTTGCTCGTAAACTTATTTTCCCCATAAGAATGAATGTAAAAGTGATTTAATCCGTTTCGAGATCTCATTCGATCGCTTATTTCTGCACTTAAAAAGTATTTGTAGCCTATTTTAACAAACAAATACATAATTTAACACTTACTGTCAGGGAGCTCCCTGATTCTTCTCCGGTGCGTGCCCCGCCCGTACGGAGCTGCTCGCCGGCTTACTAATCACACACCCTACTCTCGTTTAGGACTCATCACCCAACCATATATAAACCCCTCATTCACCCTCACTCGCTGTCCGTTATTATCAATGGTTTGGCTGTACATGTCACGATTCTCCCGTGCTTGTGGTCAGCGGCGCGCGTCTCCTACGCACTCCTTGGATATTACACAGACTGCTTCTCATCCAGTTCTGGACTACTGGACCGCGCTCCCACCGCGCACCATTGGAATACTTCCCAGTTACTGTGAGTACGCGTTTTTGCAAAATAAACTTTGTTTGCTTTGACTTCGGCTTCCGCCTCTGTTTCTCGCATAACACTTACCCATGTGGTAGTGGTTGATTGCGAGTGTGAGACGCGCACCATGCTCATAACCTCCTCGGTTTAACCTCCAACAGGGTTTTACTGTAATACTTTTTTTATGCTTGTCATACTTACCCCAGCGATGTTAGCCAGCTGGGGTCAGAGCGCATGGTCGGCCATGGTACAGTCCCCCTTAAGCACAGAGGGTTAAGAGCATTGCTCGAAGCCCCAAGAGTGCCAGCTTGACAAAACCAGGGCTTGAACCCCCGACCTTTTAAATAGTAACCCAGAACCTTAACCACTGAGTTACCACTTCATCAAAATGACTTAATTTCCCTGAGTGGTAATCGGACCTGACCCTTCGCTCTTGATCACCAGGGAGATGAAACATGCATTTGCCTTATAGGATTTCATGACATATTTAACATGCCTATTTGAGCTAAACATTTACCAACTAACCAAATGATTTATAGGAAACCACAATATATAGTAGATTTGGGACAAGAGGGACTCACTGAGCCTGCGCCAGCTTCTGTTTCAGAGCCAGAATAGAAGACGAAAGCTCTTTGGTCTCCTCCACCAACCCGTACTGCACCTGCAAAAAGAGAGCATTCAAGTGAACCGGAGACCTGCAAACATTACAACTGTTAAATAAACGGATGAAAAAAGACCACCTGAATTCCGACATGAATGTTTACCTCGTCTCTGCATAGGTCCATGCCTGGCCTCCTGGTCCTATACTCCAAACGAGTGTGCACCAGTTTAAGTGGAGCCATCTTAGATTGCACATCCCTCTCCAGTCTGACGATGTCTTCCTTCAGCTCGTTAATCTCATCCTGAATCTGTCAGACAGAACACAATGAAACATGCTTACTTGAATCAAAATCACCAGTAAGACAAGGCTGAAATGGACACCAAAGTCAGTTTACAGCTTTTATCTGCCACTGAAGCTCTTGGTGAGCCTGCTCCAGCTGATGAGTGCGCTTCCGGAAGGCGAAACGTGTCGCCATGCGTTGCGAATTCAATTCGTTTTGCGCCTGTGGAAAAGAAAATGCGGGAATGGGAATTAAAACGTGTCTAAAGAGTACAGTATATGGAAGACATGCAAGACAACATACTATACATTCAGCTACATACCTGTGCTATAGTGATATTGATATTCTCTCTCAGATCAAGTGAAGCCTGCATTTCCTCCTGGGCATGGGTTAAATTACGCTGGCTGAATTGTATCCACTGCTCAGGGGTTGTGGAACTGCAACCATAAACGTAGAAGAAACAAGCAGGGCCATTTACTACAAAATTCTAGATTTTTTTGTCACAATCATTTTGTCTGTTATAAGGTCTGACACATACAAAGATTCAAATGCTCAAATACTCAATTATCAGTGTTTAAGATGTTGGAGTCCTTATCCAGAGAGATCTCCATCAATGAATACATCAACTGGTTAATTTGGTTGCAGACTTACCAGGATACCGTCAGGCTAAATCGCTTGAGAAATTACAGCACAATCCATTATTTAAGTACATAAAACAAACAAGGAAAAATATGTTTAACTAGTTAAAGTGTTTCAGGAAGTGACCCGTGGTTTGAAGCCAGTGACTCAGCTGTTCAAACAGGAAGTTCATTCCCCTTGATGCCAGAACTGAATAAAGTTTAATGTAAACCTACATCAAGACCAACATCAAGAAACTATTGCTGGGCCCTTGAGCAAGGCCCTTAATCCCTCAAAGGCTCAGTTGTATAACAAATGATAATGAGTTAAAGTCAGTCTGGATAAAGGTGTCTGCCAAATGCTATGGATAAAAAAGGAAACTACTACATCTTACATGAATATTATATTACTGTATATATATTTATTATTATATATTATAATAAATTATATCAATGCTTGTAATCATACATCAGCTACCTCTATTTGAGAGCCAAATATAAAGTTCGAGACACAAACTGTCCCATTGTCAAGCAAAGAGCTCTCAAACTCAAAATCAAACTTTTTGCCTTTGAACACTATACACACCTATACTTACTGTCTAAGTTTTAAATTGCATTAGCATTTGCTGGAGAAAGTTTTTGTTTGGTTGGAGCCAAAAACAAAGTGCATATGCATTTACTAAAGGTTTGTAATGACCATCTTAGTTAAATCTAAAGAACTCTAAATGCAAAAACCCAAGAACATCAGAGGATTTAGGAATATACTACATAGAATAGAGGCTCTCAATCACAGGCCACAGACCAATACCTTGTGGTTGACAATGGATCTTTTGGAACCAGGTCAGAATTTTTACATTTTATGTCCATTTTATTGAATTTCATGATCTGCGGTTTCACATTTTTTCCCCCTAGGTATCGATAAGTTTCACTGATAACTGCATTATGTTGAGTTTAGTTATATTTTCATTATATATGCAATAATTAAATTATGGGATTGTGTAATATGTATAATAGTTATATAATATTCTAACACAGTCTCAAGGCATTTCGTTATATAGTCACAAAATTTTATGTATTGATTTGTGTTCATGGACACGAATTTCCCTCTTTTTTTGTGCCACTCAGCACGACTGAACCAGTCTGGCACCGTCTCCATATCAACGGAGGCAATGGATCATGGGTAATGCTAACAGAAATGACAAAGGTAATCTGTTTTTTGTTTTATCAGAGGGTCAGGGTTATACTATAATAAATGTGTTTCTCTAATTAATTGAGTCTCCTTAATTAACCAGGAGAAATATTTACTGTATTTTGACTGGAAGGAAGGTTTATAATATAGAAAGTGGCTTACAGAATATAAAGCAATAAAAACAAGAAGTTAAAATCTCCTGCTTAAATGTTGAGTAATAGTGCATGAAGATTAAAAATCAATAACAAATAAGGCAGAGGCCAAAAATTCCTATTGAAATGCATCACATAGAATGTCGTCCTCGGTGACAGGAAAAAAAGAGGGAATGCTATTTCCCCGAGACCCTACCAAAAAGGTTGGGGACCCCTGACAAAGATTTCACAAAACTGACAAAAACATATTTGCTTTGCATATGCAGTACTGGAGAGTAACTTTGTAGATTTGATCAGACCTCATATCTTTACCGTTACAGCACATATCTAGTAACTTAATCATAATAGACAATACTGTAAAGTCTTATTAAGTAAATAAATTGTTATTAAGATCCTGCAATATGTCAAATGTTGCCTGTAGGAATGAGATACCTAAAAAGGAACAGTAAAAGCTAAGCTCACCCAGGAGGAACTCTGGTGGGATTGGGCTTCAGCGAGATCTCTGAGGACGTTACAGAAAGCGAAAGGCAGGACATGTCTAAATCCAAAGCCTCCGTCTTGTGCTGGAGGTCAAGAGTCAGTTGATGACGGGCTTCCTGCAGCAAACTGAACACAGCATAAAGGACTGAACTTCTATGTGTGTGGACATTTCTTTAATATTTCTCATTCTGTTTTGTTTATCTTTACGCATTTCCAATTTTCTTACCAAAGGTGTTTGAAGGCATGGTCGATACATTGCTGCAGGATCTGTTGTGCTTTATTGATCACCTCCAGCTCCTTCTTTAGCTCCGCTTCCACTGGATCACTAACCAGCTCATTTCCCTGACGACTCTCCCTCAAGGTCAAACACTCATTGGTGACCTCAAGTGGCAACAATGTGGCTGCAAGAGCATGCTCTGCCGCATCCTTGGACTAGAAACAAAGACGTTTGACTATTTTTACTTTGAGCAGATAAAGCCGTTTTTAACATGGACATGGTCACAGACCATATTTAAGTCGAGGTGATCAAAACTGGTGGTGTTTATCTTAAAGCTGATTCACTTGTATGAGTGGAAATATACACGATGCCTCTCAAAGTCCCAAAACAAGTTGATATACCAACTGAGACTTTCTTGTATATTGTCTGTACTTCTGCTTGACTGTGTGTGTGTAGAAGGATGTGTGTACTTTTGTCATCACTGACAATAACTATTGATATTATGGAAGGTCAAATTATTCAAATAGATTACCTCTTGCATATTTTTGCGCTCAGGCAATAAATGATTGCCCTGAGACTGGCTGATCACATGTCAATAACGTATACAGTAACCTGCAACATATTGTGTGATGCAACACTTGGGGTAGGGGCTTAATGAAGTCCAGACGATCCCCCACCTGACGAACGAGTTACATCCTGAACGACCGTTTGTACCATGAATTTGTTCGTGAGTAGTTACTGCGTTCGTTATTGACTACACATATCTCCTAATGATGTAAGAGCTATAAATACTATCAAATAAACAATCAAATATACTAAAACAAATCAAAATACTGTATACAATATTTTGTATTAAGTAATACAAAAAAATTACAAATTAATACAATAAAAGATTCTCTTAAAAAAAAATTTCGACCTAGTCCAGTGGTATTTATGTAAATTTGTTACGTTCGATGACTAACTCGTGGCGGTTCTCCTCCATTTTGAATTTTTAGACTCCGAACTAATTTCAAATTAAGGACAGGTTTGTTTGTATCTGAGAAGATTTAAAAAGTGAATGTTAGTGGGGAGCGTCATATCATTTGACAAATACAATTGAAAAAATGCTTCCACAAGAATATGAATGGATTTCTTAGCCCTGGAGCAACATTACACAGTTATGGTCTGTCTTAAAGTCATCTTCATGTGTAATTAAGCTTCATTTTCTCAGCAAGTACTTACATTCAATAACAAAGTCAAAAGGAGATGGACAGAGGTCCTTTTTATGGAGAGGGAAAGTCTTGGGCTATAGTGGAAATCCAAAACGTGCATGAGACTAAGGGGGAAATGACTCAGGGGAAGAATGGGAACCTGATTCAGGTTTGATTGGTTGTTAGACTGCATATCCCTTTTATTGTCTGAGCCATGCTAACAGATTTTACAATATACAGGCTATAAAATGTCGTTATATAATGAATAATGATTAATGGCAAAGAATCACTCAGAAACCTGCACAATTATTTAGCATTTTAAATTTGACTACACTCCCATTTTAAACAGTAAACCTAATCGGAGGTGTCATTGCACAGAGTCTTTGCCCTTCATCCATATTTTGTGCACAGCATTGACTGGAATCCCATTATTGCTGGCTTAATGCTTATTGCGGTCATGTCTACTAACATAATATATAATTAGAAAGGAAGTAAATGTAATTCATAACCGCACTTAAGTTGCTTTTTTTTTATGTATCTGTACTTCACTGAAGTATTTTCATTTGACTTTGACTTTTACTTGACAATCCACCTATCAGGGTCGAGCA
This sequence comes from Silurus meridionalis, assembly GCF_014805685.1. NCBI lineage: Eukaryota > Metazoa > Chordata > Actinopteri > Siluriformes > Siluridae > Silurus > Silurus meridionalis. The sequence continues at coordinate 5,902,284 of NC_060912.1, read as the reverse complement.
TGCACTCTGTTTTAAATTTGTTCGGATTAGTGCTTGGTGTATCTACTTATCACCAACATACAGTTCAGCATCAGTTCATCAGCAAACAGAACGTTTAGGGAGGAATAAATGATGGAAGAAACTCCTGACTCGAACTCGCTACAACACACGTGGTCTTATTAACGCAATTTCTTTTTAAGTAGTTAAAAAGAAGGTTTTGGGCTCATGATGAATAAATATCAATCTGTGTTTGACTCATTAATATCATTCTATTAATAAATTATATTATTATATAATAATTTGGCAAAGTAAGAAATATGCATGTGTCTTTCAGAAAAAAACCTTTGACAGGCACTGTATATTCCATAAAAAATTCAATACGTTGCTCCGAGGCAGTGAAAAGCTTTTTCGAATGGGCTGTGTATGGTTTAATGAAAATACTAGCATAGAAGTTTTATACCATTCAAATTTGAAAGAATACATTTTTTGAGAGCTGTTCAGAATAAAAAAAAAAAAGTAAAGATTAATTATATTGAAAAATGTAACTACCAGCTTATGAAAATTCAAGAGAAAAACAATGAAATGATAAAAATGAATAGATTTGGAAAAAAGTATAGATATAAAAATCTCATGCTAATAAAATAAACCTTTTTTTTAAAACTGTCCATGTGCAAAAAAATTGAGCAGTGTTATAACTCTACTCACTAGTGTTAGAGCGTCCATTTCCATATCCAGTTTCTCTGCACAGGCCTCAAGGCTCTTCTTGGAAAGTGTGATGTCATTAATTCGGTCACGGAGTCGACGACTGCTGTCATATTCACCCCACTTTGTCTGAGATGCACAGAGTTACTCAGAAACCTGAACTGTTCTTTAGCATTTCGAATTTAACCTCACATTTCCATTTTACCTTATTGGAGGTGTCATTGCACAGAGTCCGGCCCTCCATCCGTATCCCGTGTGAGAGATGTCTCTTATACTCGGTAGTGTCTGAGATCTCTTTATTGTAGTTTATCCAGTCAGATACAGTGCTGCGGAGGCCTGGCTTCATGCTAAAGGTGGTCATGACTACCGATATAACAAACAAACAAAAACCAGGTAAGATATTAGAAATAACTGATAATAATGCACATGGATTTTCATCAAAATGTTTTTGTACAATCTTCAAACTCACTGGTTTATTTAGTTGCAAAGAATCGTTTTGTACCAGTTTCACAATTTTGAACAATATCAGGTCACTACCAGACACAAACTCCATTTCCCATCAGGCACCACAGCCTTTAAAAATGGCCACCCTGGATTCCAACTTTCAACACACATTCAATCAACATCAAACGTATCATTTACACTCGTTCCCAAGTACACACTCGTCACAGCTACTCTCATTCATTCAGCTCACTGTGAATAATACAGTCAGCTTACTTTGTTTTGTTACATATATATTTTCATTCTGGTTTCACATTTTCGTTATTGTGTTGCTCAGTTTGTTTGACTGACCAACGCTTGTTTTAGGTTTACGATGTTCGGATCACGATGTGGATTTTTCTGCCTGCTTGATAAATAAATATCATCTCAATCTGCATTTTTTTTCCACAACCTTCCTCATTATAACGTACATGTTTTTATTATACAAATATAAATACTTCGATGTTTAATTTGTGACCCCTGCATAATTCTTTTCCAAGCTTATCTTTTCCATATGACATCACAGACAACTTTTTGTGAAAAAAAACACAACAAAAACAAGTCATAATAAAGACTGTTGAGGTTTCACCTATACAAAAAAGAAGCAAGCATAACTGTCAGATTCTTTACAGCATTTCTTTAAACATGCCTATGAACTTTTAACTCAGCTGTATGTGATTATCATTACAATTTCTGAAAGGATAACAGAATTATTCACATTCATCTTTTCATTATGAAAATTATATATATATATATATATATATATATATATATATATATATATATATATATATGTATATATATATATATATATATATATATATATATATATATATATATATATATATATATATATATATATATATATATATATATATATATATATATATATATGAATAAAATTATACATATAAATATTATATCTGTCAATTGATTCAAAAATATTATCGTTATTAATCACAGGATTGTCTTTGACTTTCATTTGTTCTTAATGTACCTTCAAATTATATTTTTCCATTCTTTAATACTTCAACATGGACATGGACAAATATGGATGCTTTATGCGAATGTATGTTTATAATTAGTAAACACCAGACTCAAATATTAGATATTTATTTATGAATATAGACAAAATATCCTTGCAAATGTTTGAAAGTGATTATGGTTTTAAATTACGTTAATCATCGAGACACCAAGCAAAACTTTTGCCATGTTTCCACACGGACGGTTTTATTCGCCGGGTTTGAGAATTGGCGTATCAGTAAAACAAATGTTTAGTGAGTAAAAATTATTTTTCGTTTGGAGTTTATAATTTTTCATATTTAAGTACAGAAAGGAAGTCTTGCAAAAATGTTATTGCGTTGAAGGTTTTAAATTCACCACATATATTCATTTATTTATATATTTTTTTTTAAAGAAAATGATCGAACAGAAATGTGCGCTGCACTATTCGCACGTTAATAATATTTGTGCCATTTTATTCACTTTATTTATTTTTTCAAGGTGATGATAATGATATCAAATAATAATATAACATTTTAAATGATAGAAATCTGTAATATAAAATAATTATAAAATAGTTTTGAAGGTGAAAGCTACAGTAGAGGTCCAGTATAAGTAGTTTTGATCGGATCACTCAGAGGACAGAGGAAAAGTATAATTGGATCAGATCTCAGTAAGTAAAGTATCTGAGTTATGTTTTATTGCACATAACACAATCCAGTTACTTTTAATTCACATTTCAATCTTACTTACCGGAAAATTTTGGGCTGGAATTCACACGCGTCTTTCTCCGAGTGAGGTTTCACTAATACTAATCGCGTCCTGTCTCTAGGCGACGCACATGCAACGTAATACGCGCGTTGCCATGGCAACGGCGCAACGGTGTGACGTTACAGCTGTCAAGGCGCCTCGCGCTGCATATTTCACTGTGCCAGATGTTCTTCACTGAAGTATTTCCATTTGGAGAGACTTTTCCTTAAACTTCAATGCATTTCAAAGTCCACGTATCTTTTGTGAAATCAGTGGTTACTTTTTTTTATTTATGAGGATAAAAACTGGTCAAACACGCAGCAATCCACCAATCAGAGTCGAGCGCTTGTTTTAATTGGCTCTTTGTGGAATCTACTGATCACCAACATGAAGTTCAGCATCAGTTCATCAGCAAGCAGAACATTTAGAGAGAAATAAATGATAAAACAAAATTGCACAAATTGCACAAATTTTATTTTCAAGTAGTTGAAAAGAAGGTTTTGGGGCTCGTGATCATTTGAATAAATATCAATCAGTGTTTGACTCATTAATATCATTCTATTAATAGATTACATTATTATATAATACTCATGGCAAAGGAAGGAATATGGATGTGTTTTTCAGAAAATGTTTTAACAGGCACTGTATATTTTATAAAAAATTAAACATGTTGCTCTGAGGCAGTGAAAAGCTTTTTTGAATGGGCTGTGTATGGTTTAATAAAAATACTAGCATAGAAATTTTATACCATTAAAATGTGAAAGAATACATTTTTTAAAGCTGTTTGGAATAATTAAAAAAAGCAGGGGACAAGATTTATTTTATTAAAAAAATTTTGCTACCAGCTTATGAAAATTCAAGAGAAAACTAATGAATAAATGATGAAAGCATGATAATTTTCAGAAATGGCAAAAGTACAAACATCTTTAACTTAAGTAGAAGTACAGATACTCATGTTTTAAAAGGTAAAACTGACTATACTTTTGTATTTAGTGTCACACCGGTACCTCATATCATATATGTTTCCAGGCCGAACAACCACCATGTAGAACACAAACAGAAATAAGATCATGATGATGATCAGGTGATCAGGAATGTCTCTGTTCTCAGTCATGTTCACATCACTGACTCTCTCTGTCTCATCTACGTTAACCCCCATACACTTCTTGTTGCCTTCTGCCCTGCTCGTCGTTCGCTTCGTAAACTAGTCTACGTCTGTGGTGTGTGAGAACCAGAAATGATACACCAGTGGTAGATTGAAAAAGCCACGCTATGACAAGAAATAGGTTGATGGACTGAAAATGGTGTGCAATGAGAATAAAAAATACAAAGTAGAAAGTGAAGATATTTGTGTAAAAAATGTAGAGTGAAAATAAATCCATTGTGAAGTAAAGTACTGATACCAAAATCTACTTAAGTAGAGTAACGAAGTATTTATACTCTACGTCCCATATCTGATTATTTAAATAGATTTTAATTAGTGTTTGACTTTTCACATAAACTGAGTTGATTAAACAAAGAGACTGTAATGTCAGATGCCTGCAAACTATTGGCCATACAGAGTATGTACATGAAACTGAAAAACACAAGCAAAAGAAAGAAAAGAAACCAGAAGAATGTTAATGACAGATAAAAGGAATAAATATACACATGATTGGACAAAAATGAGCATTGTAGGAAACTCATTACATCATCAGGTCCAATCTGCTCTCCCTCCAGGACCTGTGGACGTCCCCTGTCAGGAAATGGACTGAGGAAATTATACAGACTGCACACAGACTGTTCAGTCTTCTATCCATTGGGAAAACAAGAACTGCCAAACTGCTAAATAGCTTTTTTTCCTGCCAGCCTCAATGATTCTAATCATCCTCCCATAAACAAACCAATCTATACTGGACCTTTTTCTACTACACTACTCTACTATCTCCTCTACTTTGTGCAATATCATACCCATGTGTGATTGTTTTTGTCCTTTTACTCACTGGGTAATCACTGCACTATAATGTCTCATTCTGTCACAGACGTGTACCATCATCTCTGCTCGGTCATTTAGTGGTTATTTATAAACGTTTGTATTAGTCTATGTCTTGTTCTGTCCCGCATGCTGGATGTTACAGTATATGCCAGAAACCAATTCCTTATATCTCCGTCTGATTCTGACAAAGAAGAAATGCACATTTTGCAAAATTGTACAGGCCTGAAAGCTTGGCTTTTAAATGTTGGTGTCTAGCAGTGGACATGGAGCTTAATCCCACATGTATTGCGTGTCCCACATGTGTCAGACTTTTAAGATCTTCAGGGGTTATGGATCATTATGAGTTTCCCAGTGAAATAAAAATGGTGCCACATTTGGTTGTGACCTGCAAACCATAAAATATAATAAAAACAGTAAGTATTAATATAATATAATGTAGTAATATACTTATTGAAACAATACTTAAATTTTTATTTTCCAAATGCAATTTTTTGTTTATTTAAATGTTTTATTTATTACTATTGTCAAACATGACATTACACAGTAGTCATTTTTTTAGGACTGGTTCACCCAGTTGGTAGATCAGGACTCTTAATCTTAAGGTAATGTGGTCAGGAACCCATACTAGGCAGGTGGTATGGGTTGGTGTTGAGGGCAACATCAAGATTATGTGCATAAAAGAAGGGCCTGGCAATCCAAACAAAACAAGTGCAACTATCTCCAGTTTCAGCATTGCAACGATGGCACACAACAACGGACATTTCCAAAAAATGTACATTCAGCACTATACTATGTTCCTGTGCAGTCACTGGTTCTGAGATCCAATCCAATGTTGGTGGAGAATAACTTTTGGGACCTTGTGTGAGAACTTTAACAACATACTTACCTTTGTATTGGAGTTGGATCCTGCCTCGGTGTGATTTAACTCCAGAGAACAGAATCAGCCAAATAAATAAATGTTCATTTCTGCATATCCAGTTCATCATAACACAACACAAGCAACAGACCTACTTTATTTTTATTGTTATGCTTCTTTTTGCCTAAAGATTTACAGAATTTAATGTCAGAAATCAATCAAACTTTTGGATTTAGGACCAGTTTCCCAAACTGACATTCTCCATTCATTCGCAAAATTATCATTTTTGAAAGTTAGCTAACAAATATATCTAAAATGATCGGAACTGCAGCACCACAATTCATTGGCAAATCTATCATAAATTTGGTTAATTAATGCTCATATAGAAATAAAGGAATATCTCAGGGTCTCTTGAAGATTTAAAGTAAGAATATCAGTGTTTCATGTTTTCCATTTAAACTTCAACTGTGCTTCGACAGAAGCAGTGACTATATTCAACAGTATACTACAAGTAGTCCATCTCAGCGGTCTCTAGATGTTTAGTGATGTAGTCCAGTATAAATTTCTCATTTGTTGTCTCTTTTAGGTAGAAGTGTGATCCAGGCAGCATCTGTACTGTAAAATCTCCACTGGTCATCGCTTTGAATGCTGTAATGCAAGACATGAGATAAGTATTTTTTTTTTATGTGTGACAACATACAAACCTGTTTAAATAAAGGCTTGAGGCTTAAAAGAATTTACGCGAAGCTTCATTTGACATGCAGTTTTCCTCACCCTCAAAAACTCATATTTCATATATTTACCCATCAGAGGTATACTGAATGCTCTGCATGGTTGCTGAGACCTTTAAACTAAAGTTACAACATGCATACGTAATAAAGTATTTGCAATTATTTCTGCATATTCTGAAAGATATTTTGATATTTTTGGATTCATTTACATATCACCACTCACATTTAGCTTCATTTAGAAGCCTTTCTATGTGAATGTTATTAAAGCCCCAATAAAGCTTGCATAGTTAGTATTGCACTGAATACTGAGTACTGAATTATCGGAAACTGGAACAAGCACTCACAGAGGTCCTTAGGGGCAGGAACCCTATTTCTGAAGTAGACAGAACAATTTTGTCAGGGTCAACAGTTTGAGCTACTTAAAAAAAAAAAAACTCCTCAAACTCTATAAAAAATAATAGTAATTGCATCTGAAAGGATTTTTTTGATTCCTGAAAAAAAAATTCCAGAAAACTTTTCAGAAATCTCTGGAAAAGCTATTCTGTGTTTGCCTTGTCATATTTGAAATATTATCATAGAGTTGTGTCTAAAACTGCTCAAACTGAACTGTACAGGTGGACCCCAACTTACAACTTGTCGTAAGTCGTAAGTCGAGAAGAGTGACTACTCTATGATGCGTTCCAAAAAGAGGCACTTAAAGATATAAAGAGGCACTTTAAACACATACATTTTTTTTTTTACATTTTACATAGTACAAGTGTTCTGCTTTTGCGTTTTTCAGCCACGGCAAATAAAGCAGCAAAAGGTAAAATCACAAAACAGGAGAACGCACGAGATCACTCTGAACACGTCTGAACTATGCGAGGTCAACTAGAGCGTCTCTGATACCCACAATGCATGCCTGCAAAGGAATACTTCTTCCCCACACTGTTTGCGGCGTTGTCAAATCTGCTGAGTCTAGATTTTCTTCGATTTTTTGTTTTTCCGTCCGAGGTGACCGTCGTATCTCCAAAATGTCTTGTCAAGTGGTTGTAGGTTGGGGTCTGACTGTATTATCTATTGTCACAAGCTGCTTCTACTAGACCACACACTGGACTTTTACAGCTTTGGGTTTCTATTACTGCTGCTCTCAGTGATGGTGGAAACATCTAACCAACTTCCACCCTGACTAGATCTGTCAGGATACTATTCCTGTTCTACAGAGTTAGCAACACTCCTGCCCAGTGACATATGTGTGGTGGTCATCTCTGTATCAGTTCTTCATGACATTGATAAACATAATCCAAATAACACTCTGCATACCTGCTGCTTAGAAGGAGTGAAAGGGACTCCCTGGGGCTCCCTGTCAGTGGCAATCTGGTAGGAACCTCCTAAGTAGCATGATACTTAATAATAAAATTCCTGATAAAACATAGCTAATAGACATTAATTTCTCTAACCTTCAGAAGCTAAAAAAGTTATTTTATTAATCTGCATATTAATCCGAATATGGTGTTCCAGGTCTAATTTGGCCATACATTTTATGTGCATTTATAATGCTGAGACAGCGTATTAGCTTCCCTTTAGGATTTACTAAATAATGATTCTAGCACATTTACAGGAAATCAGATAATTCACCATCCTTCATGGCTGCATTTCTGACCTTGTAAGTCATGTGGCAAATCCTCCTTGCCATCAAAGCATGATACTGGACATGACAGAAAAGGGGCTGTCGGCCTGCTACACCTGCAAATCACACACACACCATACAAGTGTTTCAACATCATTTTGGTAGCTTATAAAATAGGACTTGATCCAGCACAACCTTTCTTTTTTTAAATTCATAGAATGTGTAAACAGTTTACTGCCTGTACAAATTCAAGTATTCATTAAATCAATTTTGTGGATACGTCATACTTTTTATTTTTGCTCTCCTGGTTCACTTACAAGCATCTAGACTTACAGCTCCATTAATATAAGAGTATATAAACTTTTAATAAAAAATAAACTTGTTTCCTGGGGATTCAACTTCAGTTCAATTAAACTCATTTGTATACAGCTTGTTACAATTGACTGTCAATGTATTAAGAATATACATTTTATATTTATAAATTGGTCTCTAAGTTTTATCCCTGATGAATATGCCAGTTGTGATGGTGGTAAGAAAAAACTCTCAGATAATATGAGGAAAAAAACTTTCACAGAAAACTCTTGGTGGGTTTGTCTCTCATTGACTTGGAATGTGGCCTATACATTATGCAATAATGAGAAAAATGTGCAATACTACTTTTTATTTATTTATTGAAAGGGCCCTCAACCCTCAACTGATCAGTTGTATAAATGAGATAATTGTAATGAATAAGCGCATCTTCCAAATGGCATAAATATAAATGCATGTAGTGCCTAACGATTAAGTGTTTTTTTGTAAACAGGGCTACTGCTACTGCTGCTTTGTTCCATTCACACTAAGCAAACACTGACTTCTTGTTCCAACCACTTACTTATAGTTTTCTACAACATTGAGGTCTGCTCTCAAGGCTGGAAGGAAGAGCTTTAGTGCTTCTGGATTGGCCAGGATTTCAGGAGGTGTTCCTCCAAGGGACATCATCCACTGGAGGAATTCTTCATCAGACAGGTGGCTTCTGCGAGGGGCCTGTAATCGGGTTTCAGACTGCAGAAAGATTGTTATCTTATGAATTTTTACTACAGTTCATTGAGCCGTCATTTAGTTATTGGTGATTGTGTGTTTTAGGCTGGCTGATTGGAGGGTGTGGCTTCACATCTGAATCACATGATCATGGCGTGGATTTTCTGTTGCCTTCCTCTTGGTTGGACTGATGGCATTAGCACTATGCTAAATTACACATACATGCAGACACACTGACTGACACTTATCCTGATTTCGTAAACACCATGTATTTATGTTAAATAAGTAGCATTATTATTTGAAAAGTGTTTGCGTCTTATGTTAGTTATGACTGAATTATTGGATCGTGACACAACTCACGGTGATGGACGAAGTACACAAATCATGTACTTAAGGTAAAATTAGAGATACACAGTGAAATATGACTCTGGTAAAATTAAATCTTCTGCCTTTAAACTTTTATGTGAGTAAAAGTACAAAAGTATTTGCCTCAAAGGTGCTTAGATATCCAAAGTAATATGATTTATTATGGCTATAATGTTCTATTGTAGCCATAATATCTCTCTCTCTCCTTCTCTCTCTCCTGTCCCACTACTCCCAATCACAGGCACTGCTCTCCGGCTCTTATTTAAATTGACTACACTATTAATAAAACTTTTTTTTTACTAATAAAACTAGGAAATTTGACTTTTATTTGACTTGTATACATATACATATATATATATATATATATATATATATATACACACACACACACACACACACACACACACACACTTGTATATTGTTTTCAATGCCTTATAACCTTCTACTTGTTTTTTACAACAGTATCTGCACATTTTTCACTATATATTTATGGCAATCTTTAACATATGTATATGTACACCTACAAATTTGTCTGCACTTGACAATTTGCACAATTGCTACTTTTTGCACTTCTGGTAGATGCTAAACTGCATTCAATTGCCGTGTACCTGTACTATGCAGTGACAAGTTCTCTCTTTAATTTCTAAGTTCTCTCTCTCTCCCTCTCTCTCTCTCTGCCAATGCACCATCACATGATCAAATCACGTGATCTCTGAACCTAAATTAAGTACTTTTGTGATTACCACATGTATAACTTTCACTCATTACCTCACGTTTGTCTTCCATTGTTCAGTCCTTGTCTTCATGCTAAGCTTATGGATTCTTCATTACTTTGTATTTTGTTTCATTGTTATATAAGTCTGCATGCTATTACAATGGTCTGCACTTGCATCCAATTTCTTTAATTGTGACTTCTAAATAGTTGATCCACTGCATACTGAGTGAGATACGATTGCTGAAAATCGCAGTCTGTAAAAGGCATTACATGACAGCATGCTCCATACTTTCAACTCTTTAAATAAAAAAAGGGATTTATTTTTAAAAGGCAACCGTTTACATTTTTGAAAGAGGTCCTGCATTTATTCTGCTTGAACAAACTATTAGAGACTCTAAATAGTATCCATATGATAGAAATCATTTAGGCAACTGCATACAACATTTTTTATTTACTTCCACAAAGGAACATGCATCACTGTGGTCTATCCCATAGCTTCAGAACATTTCACTCAAAGTAGCCCACGTCTTAAAAAAAATCTAGGATGGCTGGTATAGATTAAGTCCCTATGATAGTGAAAATTACACTACACTTATTTTAGTGCAAAGAACCACTATTAAGTCATCTTACTTACATAAGGTGCAGATGCTCCAGACAGAAACATGTGTACCGGCTCAAGATTGCAAACCTTCTTCACATATTCAGCGAAAGCATAGCTTGTCATGGCACCGAAACTGGAAACGAAATGGGCCAAAGAGAGGGCAGGTCAATATTTGCATATGTTGCATTCTTTTTTTACAAATAATACAGTCACATAGAGAAATAAAAATCACCCAGTTGGAGTCATCATACAAAACAGATCATGGATAGGACAAGTTTGCTTTGTATTTATTAAAAAGTCAAAAAGCTATAGTAAAATTTACAGTATTTGGTATCATATGAATGTTTAACCCCAAAAACTTTCATTTGCAAAATACTTCATGACAATAGGAGAATTAAATACAAGTTTTGTGATTCATATAAAGTTCCTATTTTTGCAGTGGTCCCCAGTTTCCTGCCAGAACAGTTCTGACCCATCGAGTATTAACAGCATTAACTTCTTAAGCAGTTTAAGCTACAGGAGCACGTCTGTTGGATCGTATCACACAGACCAGCCTTCGCTCCCCACGTGCATGAACCGCCCGTGACCCTGTCGCCGGTTTACCACTATTCCCTCCTTGGACCACTTTTGATAGATACTGACCACTAGTCCACAAGTGCTGCAGTTTTGGAGATGCTCTGACCCAGTCGTCTAGCCGTCACAATTGGGCCCTTTTTAAACTCATTCAAATCCTTACTCTTGCCCATTTTTCCTGCTACCAACACGTCAAGTTTGAGTACTAAATGTTCACTTGCTGCCTAATAAATCCCACCCACTAACAGGTGCCATGATGAAGAGATAATTATTGTTATTTACTTCACTGCTCATAATGTTATAATGTCATAATGTTATTCCTGATTGGTGTATAATATCAAAGCCCCTTTGTAACCACAACACTACTATTTGTATAACCAACTGATAACGCAGCATATAACGAATCTAAAGTTTAAAGCGCCCACCTGTGTCCGAAGATAGCAAACGGTTTCTCTTTAAGCGCCGGTAAAAGCACGCCGAGGGCCTCGTCGAGGATCTGCGACATGTTCTGGAAGAAGGGTTCTCTTCCTCGAACTTCTCTTCCAGGCAATCTGACTGAATACACTGCAGATAAAAGATTTACACACGCAGACAATTTGTTCACTAAAATAATTCAGAAAAGTTGTGCATGCTTGGATGTGTGTGGAGGGATTAGCGCAATACAGTGCATCCGGAAATATTCACAGCGCTTTTCTTTTTACACATTTTGTTATGTTACAGCCTGATTCCATAATGGATTTTATTCATTATTTTCCTGAAAATTCTACAAACCATACGCCATGATGACAGTGAGAAAAAGGTTTGTTTGAAATCTTTGCAAATTTATTAAAAATCAAAAATAAAACATAAGTATTCATAAGTATTTACAGTCTTTGCCATGACATGGCATTTCAATGATTGTTTTCCCTTTCAGCTCCACTTCAACCCAAGTTCACAAAGCTCCACCCCCAGGATTTACAGTAGTCCGTAGGGCCAAAAAAATGATTGATCAGACGACATAGCCAAAGACAATCAAATCAAGTTTATCACATGGGTTTTCTCAGCCGGCTAATACATTTATATCGAGGTCGAGGCTTAAAACATTTTTAGGATGGTCTGCATACATTGTGTTCCAGATTATTTGTGCAAGAGTGTGTATTCTTCTCAAGCTTTCTCTACGACCTTGAGACTGCCGAGGTTGCAAAAACACGGCCGTGTTACCATAAAAGATTGTGCATACTTTTGATAAAAGCTGAAAAAAAAAAAGTCTGTGTGGTTTTGTTTTATATATTATATAACATATTCTCTTGTATTTTCTAACATACTGTATATAAAAACATAGTAAAACATAGTATAAAATAGCTTTAGTTATACAAGGACTAAAGCAAAAGCCGGCTTGTGATTGTTTTTTTTTTCATACAATAAAAA